>NC_082737.1:912500-1130000 GCF_030144855.1 Hypanus sabinus | reverse complement strand
TATTACAACCACGACCGCTGTTTTCCCGGTGCAATATTTTGTTCGCAGCTTCTGGCAACAAATGGCGACAAACCGATCAAAAGTGAAAATGACGGTGAACCAGACAGAGCAATCTGTGGCTGTGTAGCTCAGTGTGGACATAACCCTGCACACGGAGGTGATGTACAGGAAATTTACCGGAAAGAAATAATAATTGACCCGATACAAAATAACCTCGGTGACAATGGTCAGAAGATCCGCCGCTGCCATGGCAACCAGGTAACGAGTGGTACAGGTAGAGAGGCCGCACCTTCCTCGGGACAAGATCACAATCGCCACTAAATTCACTGGAAAGAAGAAAGGAAACACTGGGCATTATTCAACACGCTCTCCGTTTCTGAACAGCGGCTCCGGTTTCAGATGAGGGTCAGGATTGCTGGAGTCGGCGAATGGTTGCCAATCCAACAACATACGAAACCTGTCCACATGTGCCGGTCTTCATTTCTCGGCCTGAAGAGAGAAGGAAATGGTGGGGGTGGGGGGAAGCGGAGGATAACACCCGGCGAATGTCCCACTCAGTCATTCGGTCTGATTCCAGGAGGCGATGAGGCCGGTTTTCCTACCTTACCTTGACAAGCCCATGCACCGAGGTTCCTGATGGGGCTGAGGAAGCCAGTGAAAATTAAAATTCCTGGAACACAGAGCGCCCGCCGCCCCTTAATGTACCCGATTCCACAGCGTGGTTGAGTTTGATAACAGACGCCACCAGATCTGTGGGCACTGCTTCTTGAGATCGGACCCAAAGATTGATCAAATTTATTGTGGAATCGGACTGTGAGATACCACGCAGTGAGGCGTGTCCGCGGGACGAGATGGCCGTTCTGAATTACAACTCATAGAGAACTTCACAAAGTAAAAAAAAAACATCCCGCTCACACGCCCCGCAGATCTACCTCCCCCGACCCTTGGTACAACATTTCACAATATCCCACTAGAGGCAATAACAATACTTCAGTGGAATCCGTCGGTCAGCCGAAATATAGACTTCGCTTTCGGCTGTCAGAAAATGACAAAGAGAAAATGAGTGTTGTGTTTATAACAGTTCGGGTATCACGATTACAGCTGTCACGAAGCCTGCACTGGTTAACAAACGGTGACCCCAAACATGTATTGCAGTGGTTACTTACCGGGGACTCCAATAAGAGAAACAATCAAGTACAATATCTTTTCCACACTAAAGTATCTCTCATGCATTTTCCCGCCAGCAGGGTGACCTCCTTGTGCTCTGAGTAATCATTCAGAACGGAATGCTGAGACAGTACATTGGCGGGATTTTATACCGTTTGACAGTCTCCATGGGGAAAGGGAGATTTCACTGCAGTTAAAAATAAAGCTTATGAAGCTATACGTAAATCAATGACGTCAGCCAAGTGGAAACGGTCCGATGAGTCTTTGTATTAAATTCAGTGAATTCGTTGCGAAACTGCGAAGTCTACAAATTGGGTGATTTGGAGATGTGGTTCAGAAGCTGCACTCTCCTTCAACATGGCCACCGTGTCGAACAGCATCAGACACAACTCCCCGCCTCATATTATGTGGGTAATGAACTTACAACCTTTCCATTTACCAAGACAGTGCCAAAGGCCCGAGGTTTTCCGCCTGCCATGTTTAAAGCCGGCCAATGCGACCGCTGCCAGACTCTGAGGAATTAGTTTAGCTGATCGCCTTAGACGAGAACGGTCACTGTACTCTGTGTCTCTATTCGTCATGACAACGGTTCACCTGATCGTAACGTCATCCCCCTCCACCCCCACCCGTGCCACTCCGTAACCAGACACATATTTTGACACAGGAAGTATAAACAACTCGGTATCTTGCAATGAAATTAAAAATTAAAGATCGTCCACTTTCGAAGTCATTGAACGGAACACACTACTTGAGAAAAGAAACGCTTCCAACATGTATTTATATTACACATCAAGAGAGCAGAGATTGCAAGGGGAATTCGGCCAGCAATGTGCTCTCCCTGATCCCTAATTTCCCTCTCCCGCTTTCTTTTCCTCTTCAGCTCTATAACTTGATGTAGGATGCAAACAGGTGTAAACAGATGTAAGGAAAATGGAAAAATGATCTGGTGTAGTGTGGACAAGACATAGTGAATCAGCATCAGATTCGTTATCGCTGTCGTGAACGTTATTGTATCAGCAGAGCAGCTTAAAAATTACAAAAAGCTACAGTAAAAAAAATGGTACAAAACAGGAAAGGTGAGTTAATGTTCATGGGGTCCTGGAACGTACATAAGGGGAAGAAATCTTTAGTGTCATTGAATTACGGACGGTATGACCTTTATTTTCTTATGCTCGAGAGGAAACAGTCCCAGCCGATATGGTCTTTCCTGCAACTCAAGCCCTCCAGTCCCAGTATCAGCCTTGTGGATGCTCTCTGCACCGTCTGAGATGAATCACATCCCTCCTGTAGCGACGTGGCTGGAGCTACACACAATATCACAGCTTTGCAATATAAACATTTCGCACTGTTGTATGATGACATCCCCACACTTGTACCCAGTGCCCTATATAACGACTAAAAAGGTGACAACGCTTCCTTTGCCATACTTCCCGATATTCTATCCCGACGTCTCTCTGTTCTGCAGTGTTTTTCAGGGCACAGCACCAGAATTTGTAACCACCTGCCCTGGTTTAACTGACGAAAAGGAAAAGCTTTGCATTTGGAACACAGCAGGCCAGGCAGCATCTATAAGGAGATGCACTGTCCTTCGTCCTGACGAAGGGTCTCGGCCCGAAACGTCGACAGTGCTTCTCCTTATACACGCTGCCTGGCCTGCTGAGTTCCACCAACATTTTGTGTGTGTTGCTTGAATTTCCAGCATCTGCAGATTTCCTCGTGTAAACTTTGCATTTGTCTGAATTACATTCCAGCTCTCATTTCATTGCCTATTTTACGAGCTGAGGTGCACTCTGTGGCCACTTTGCTAATCACACTTTCTCATTGAGGCTTCGGAAGGACCCAAACCCTCGTTAGGAATCCCTGCCACCCACCACACATTCACTGTGACACGCCCCCTTCAGGAAGGAGGTCAGAATCTGTATTAGACCTTCTGAGACTGAAGAATACCCTGACACCACCGGGACCTCCTCACTCCTAAAGCGAACTGTTTACTCTCTACTGTTTACTGCTTACCTCTGACGCGCACTTCATATGCAATTTGAATTATATTTTATTAATTTACACGCGGTAACATTTTTTTGTGGTGTGTGTGATACATGCGTCGTGCGTACACAGTGGCTTGGAGGAACGTTATTTCATTCGGTTGAACGTGTACAGTCAGATAGCCATAAACTTGAAACTGAATTTCGCTTAAAGTGATTATCTGATCAGCCATTCATGGGTCAGCATCTCAATGCAGACGTGACAAAGAGATTCAGTTGTTTGTCAAACCGAACAACAGCATGGGTAAGATCTGTGATATTAGACACTTCGACGGAGGGCTGCTTCAGAGAGTGCTGATCTCCTGAGATTTTCACGCACATCATTCCAGAGTTTGCCCGGAATAGCACGCAAATAGAAAACATCCAGCGAGCGTGGGGACATTACAGAGTCCAGTGAGATAGAAGAGCACAGATGTGGAAGTGTGCCAGAATATGAGGAATTAACACAGAGCGTGAGTGGGTTGAAAGCCAAGGTTCTGTGACCGCTGGGATGGGAAAGGGAAACCGGAAGTAAAGAGTCGGTGCCACCACCAATCAGTACGGACTGGCAACAACATATCCTCCAGAATCACCAGCTATACAGGTAAGCAACATGGCCGCGTGCTTCGCCCCCATTCTTTACTCGCTTTATGCCCCTGGTTGCACGGCAAAGTATAACTACAATGCCATGTTTAAGTTTGCTGATGACCCCACTGCAGTTGGCCAAATCAGCGCCAGGGAGTTTACGAATCTGTCTGAATATTGTCACTCACTCACAGCCAGCATACAGCATACCCAAAGTACTGACTATCGACTGCAGGAGGAAGTGGTTGGTGCTCCATGAGCCAGACCTCATCAGGGAACCGGATATGGACAGCGTCGGTAAATTTAAGTTCTGCGGCGTTATCGAATCCGCGGATTTGTCCTCGGATCAGCACAAGGGTACTATCATAAACAACACACAACAGCGCCTCGACTTAAAACTTCGCATACATGCGGAATATCATATAAAACTTACATTGAATTGCTGTCGCTGCCCCGTCGGACAGTATCCTGAGACTGGTTCCACGACGAATGGAGAACAATGGAAACTATGGAAACACCAATGCCAAGCATTGGAAAGGTTTCGGGATGGTTGTTTATCCGGCCCAGACAGTCACAAGCTAACAACAAACCTCCACTGATATCATTTACACCGAGTGCCATCGTGTCGTAGCGAAAGGAGTCAGAGAGAGGATCAACATTGGAACAGAACCTGCTGTCCATCTCCTCCATCTCCAATGCCGAAAACCATTTGAACTCCTAGTCCCTGCACCGGGCCGATAGCCCTCCATATGCCTACTATCCATGCACCTATCCGAACCTCTCTTGAGTGTTGAAACCGAGCTCGCATGCTCTCGCATGCCGGCAGCTCATGGCACACTTGCAGCCCCCTGAATGAAGATGTATCCCCTGATGTTCCCCTTGATCCTCACCTTTCACCCTGAAATCAATCACTCTGGTTGTAGTCCCACCCAATCTCACTGTAATCATCCTGCGTGCGTTTGTCCTCTTAATGTTGTGCAGCTCTGTCAGACCCCTCTCAGTCTTCTATGTGCTAAAGAATGCAGTCCTAACTTATTCAATCTGCCTTATAACACAAGTTCTCGTCCCGACAACATTGTTGTAAATTATCTCTGCACTCTTTCAAATTATATACATCTTTCCTATAGGTAGATGACATAAACACACAATACTCCATTTATGGACTCACCGGCGTCTTATAGAACCTCAAAATAAACATCACCTCATCTTCTGTACTCAAACCAATGATGAATTAAGACCAATGTGCCGACCACTTTCTTGAGGACGCTATCTACCCGTCAAGCCACTTTCAACGAATTATGTACCTGTATTCCCAGATCCCTTTGTGCTACCCATTCCTCAGTGCCCTACCATTCTCCGTCTACAAACTACCCCGGTAGGTCCTCCCTAAGTGCAAAACCTCGCCCGCCCTTATCTACATGAAATTACATCTGCGATTTTCAACCCACTTTTCTTGCTGATGCAAATGCCTCTGCAAGTCATAATAGCCTTCCTCATTGTACAGTGAGCCACCAAACTTCGCATCGTCTGCAAATTGGCAGATCCGGTTGACAACATGATTATCTGGAACATTGATATAGATTACAAAACACAATAACCGGCACAATAACCTTCTCAAGAAATTATCAGAGCTGTAAGACCTTCTTGATGGGGGGTAGTACCGTCGCGGGACTGAACATCCATGGCGAAGATGAGGCGGTCAGGGCAAGGGAATTGAAAGTTATTGGGGAAATTGTTTTCGGCTTTCACCCTTAACCCATCGCCTCTAGTTGTGGTCTCATCCAACCTCAGTGGAAAAAGTCTGCTTGCATCTGTACCCCTGAGTTTTGTATACAGTCGGAGTGGGATCCACTGCCAGTGGGGGCCGCAGTGAGCCTCAGCAACCAGTGTGGAAATGATTACAATTAGTGTATGATGTCATTGTTGACCATTCCGGACCAGCTGTACTTAACACTGCTGATGGACGTAGAGAATAGCCTTGGATGATCAGTGCCCTGCCAGGAATTCAAATAAACAAGGTACTCAGATTCTGGCATCAGGAGGGAGAGTGCGTCTGGGAGTGAATGGTGAGTCCTGATAGTAGGGAATAAAGAGGAATGTTAGACTCGTGCTGAGAGACAATTGACATAACTTTTTAACAATTGATTATACACCGACTGTGGGATACTAAACAAAGTTCTGTGAAGTTGCCTGTCTCCTACAAATGTGAGCTCTGCATGAACAAAATTCTGAGTTCTGGTGGCGATGGAGACTGCTGTAGAATCTCCAGGAAACCATGTTCATAAATTCTTGAAACAAAACTGGAAGTCACTCTGGGGTTCTCAGTGTGCCCACGACAATCTGTACGAATACGCCACGTTGTTACGGACATTAAAAAGACAGTCCTCAACGCGTGTCCCAGAGAAACAATCTTTCCCACTAAGAAGCCCTGGGTGCTTAAGATATCCACAATCTGCTGAGGGGGCGTTGACGGGTGGAAGCAGTGAATGGGAAGGTTATGGATGGGTACGGTCCGGCTACAGGTCGATGCGTTTTGCAGAATTATCGATCAGCACGGACTAGGTGGATACACGAAGGGTGTATTCCTATGCCAAATTGTTATATGAATGTACCACTCCAACTTGAACTTGAACTTACGCAGACATCTCTACCCAGCATGCTCTGGGACTGGGGTCCTGTTTCCGCCAGGGCGATGTGTACAGATAGGGCATATACATACAGTGGCTGTAAACTAGCAATTCATTAAAAAAAATATACGTATGAATGGATGCAATGCGGCGATTTATTGTTTATTTATTTATTAAAATGTTTATTGTAGTTTAGCTGTTGTAAAGTGTTATTGTCTGATTTTGTACATTCAACCATAACTCTGCTCCCATATCTCCGGAAGACACGCATGAAAGGAAGATTCAGTGCCGGATATATTAGGTTTCAAAAAAAAAAGAACGGAGGGATGTAGAGAACACGAAACTCTTCACAAGACCCAAACCACAAAGACACCAGGATCCACTGCGACTATAAAGGAACTGCAATCAGTATGAGATCCTCCGGCACCACTGGAGATTCTGCTTTCTTTCAAGTCACCGCCGCTCTATAAGGAGTAAATACGGAGGGACCCAGTCTTTAGAAAGTTATCGGCGGTAATGCTTTCATCTAACTTGCAAGCAGTACTTACATTATTACCGTCTGATTTACTTTGAAATCCTCAGGTATTTAATGGGCACTTGCTGTTTGATGGAAAGCATTACACGACAAAGACAAATTTTGCATTCAACTTTACTAAATACGATTCTACTTGCCGCTTTTTTAGCAGATTTATTTCAACTACAGTGTGATTTGTGTTTTTGTTTACAATAGATTTTCTGCAGGTGATAGTTGGACCCTGGGGAGACATTCCCTGTGCAGAAAACAGTTCACAAACTTGTGCTAACTCTCTGGACACAGGTACACTCACAGTTGAAGTGAAAATTTCTGTTCTCGTGGATGTTGTCTGCTTAATGCAGATTGAAGACGTAGTGAGTTAAATCTATTTACTACACTGCCTGCTCACTCCGAGCACGGCCCAGGCTCAAATTCAATTCGGGGGCGCTCAGATGAACTCTCCCGTTCTCCTCGTGACGGCAGCATTTCCGCTTGGTGCTCCGTTCCCTCTCGGTCAGGGAGAAGTCACGGATTTTCAGCTCGCCTAGTGGCTGCGAATTTACGCCAGGTGCGGGATTTATTATCGAAAGGGGTTTGGCGGTGACGAGAGCCGGAATCTGGTTGAGGAAAAATATAGGATGAGTTTAATAATTGGCAGGAGGTGAAAGTCGCGGACCGCGGGTGCCGACGGGACTGCTCCCGTGTTGTGTGTCTCCCTCGGTTTCCAAGACCAGTTTTATTCTCCCGGCAGCCATGTTCTCCAATGACCGACAGTTCTGTTGTGTACAGGTGGAAAACATTGACACCACCTCTGAAAATAACTTAGATATTTTGTTTATTAACTAGTTGTATGATTGACATGAGCGGATATGTCGCTGCGCTGATGAACTGCTCTCTGAACTTGGACTGAGTTACCCCATAAATAAACGTGTTTGTGCAGCAGCTTAATATCATCAGCATGTAACCGGAGTGTTCAGCTATGTATTCAGTATCATTGTAATTATTTTGATCCAGTCCAGCACTGGTGTTATAAAGGAATTCAGCAACATTTACCGACCACAGGATGATGAAATTTCCAGAGATGGTGAGGAGTAAGATCACAGACCGCCTCCTGCTCTCCATCTCCGGGTCATTGCTGTTCTTCTCCTTGCTCTGACCCCTCAGCTTCTTCCGGACGCGACTCGTCACTAAAATGTGTCTGACTGTCAGAGCGTTGAGCAGTAGTATTAATACGAACGGGAATAGTGGCGTTAGAACGGTAGAAAGCATTCTGTATCCCAACCACCCGGGATCCGTATAGTAGTCCGGCCTTCGAATACAGTCCCAGGGTATATTGCCAATCACTTTCACAGGACGATATCCGAAGAAATGGGGCACATTCTTAAAGCAGAGCAAAACGCCGGTTGATGTCAGAACCAGAGCCGCAGTTTTCCCAGTGCAATATTTTGCTTTCCACTTCTGGCAACAGATGGCGACAAACCGATCAAACGTGAAAGTGACCGTGAACCAGACAGAACTTTCTGTGGCTGCCAGTCCCAGGGCAAAGATCGCACTGCATATGGGGGTGATGTCCAGGAACGTCCCGGGGAAATAATAATAACTGACCCGCCACAGTATGACGTCAAAGATGATGGTTAAGAGATCCGCCGTTGCCATGGCTACCAAGTAGCGAGTGGTGCAGGAGGAGAGTCCGCACTTTCCCCGGGACAGGATCACAATGGCCACTAAATTTACTATGGGGAACAGCAAAAAGAATAAGTTTATCACTGTCTTGCCGCTCTGTAAGTCTCCAATACAGAGACAATCTGGAAATTCAGAACAAACAGACCACGGACAGGTCATTTCTGGAGATTTAAAAGGTGGAAAGCGCGGTTCGGAGACGCTTTGAACGAGTGCATCAAATTTCTTAAAATACAGTGCAGTACCTTTAATTCGAGTTTCAAGCATGATACGCGATCAATAAAGAATAATACCGAGTAAACCTGCCGACTGCGTTCGATTATCGGAATTCACTTTGACAGCAGCTCTGCATTCATAAATCAAAACTGCCGGCCATGAATTCTAAAAAATGAATCCACTTCCAATATCCTTCAATCTATATCTATTTCTACGGGATTTTTTCTCTATTTTCAGCCGAGGCCTCAGATTAAACGACAAGGGAACTTCTGAACGAACACAAGGTTTTTTCACGATGTCTACACCGGCATCACAACGCTGTCGATAACTAAACGAGCCCAGACACCCGGCGCACAGAACTGCAACGTTAGTTCTTACCAGGAACACCAATAACGGCAATGATCAGGAAAAATGTTTTTCTCACACCGTAAAATGTTTCAAGCATGCTGTGTGAGATTCAGCCCGTCTTCCAGCTGCCAGCATCTCGCTGAAAGCAAAACCAACTCTGAGCTGACGACTGTCTCCTGTCATTAATTTATACCCGCTCCAGCATACTGATTACTGAACACTACACGTGGCAGCTAAGTATTCCAACCGCTGGGGTAAAAATAGACATGATGTCATTGAAGTAAAATCTCAATTGTGATGGAGTATGGACAGCTTGATGCGAAATTTAAAAATATCAAAAGGAAATAATGAGGATTCGAGGAGTCAGTGAACGTTGTAGCGAAACCGTTTCAACCTCACCTGTCGAGTTATTGAGCGCTGTTGTTGAACCAGCTGCATCAAGGTTCACACCAGTATGAAGCAAAGTAATTCAATTACCGTGCACATGACCCCCGAATTGATGCAAATGCTTAAACCGACAGAGCACGTACATCCGTTACATGTGTTTAACACTTGCAGTAAATTGGTAGAGTTGTTGGTATTGAGGTCGGGACTCGTATTTACTGATTTGACAATATGAACTACACGTTCACTGTAAAAATAAAACAACGTTGTCTATTATTTCTTTCGTGATGTGCTGCATCGATATTGACCGGTCTGATCTGAAGAGAGAAGAGCCTGTCACTGTGTCCTGATACTCGATCCGGTGATAAACCACTGGGTCGTTGGTCATGGGATGAAATTGATCATCTTATCGGACGGTCAGCGAAGGGCAGGTAGGGGTCAATACTGAGGTAATTGGGCTCTGATATGCACAAAGAGTGACGGCGTTCTCGAGAGTGCTGATATAGCAAAGTGCAAGGAAATGGAAGTTCAAACCTCAATGAAGAGAGGGATGCGGGTTGATCATGCGGTGCTCAACACATTCCGAATACCTGCCGTCACTGACCGGAAAGGTCATGATGCAATGATGTACAATATTGGTCTGATTAGGGATTCGTAACGATTCTGCTCCCCAGCAGTAAAGAATGTGATTGCAGTGGAGCCGATACAGAGGTATTTCACCAGGGAGTTGCCAAACATGGATCATTTGAGGTATCAGTCGAGAATCTGTCGTTCCGTCCTGGAAGCGGGGGAGGAACAGTTATTTCATACAGAATTTAAAATTATTAGCGACATACGTGTGATTGGTAAAAAAAAAAAACAACTATTTCTCCATATCAGCTGTATCTAATACGAAGGGAGTAGGTTTGGTGGTGGTGTAAGTTTTACCGTCAGTTAGTGTAAGGTGTTACATTTCTTTGTTTCATTTTGATGTGAGAAATTGACGCAGAGATTTAGTTATGTCCCTACCGACCTAGGTTGCTGCACTTTCAGTTTTCACACTGATGGCTCTACTGTATTAGAGAGAGAGGAGTGAAAAGCAACAGAGTTCCGGTGCTGAGACTACGGAATGCATCCGCACGGTCACGTGTTTGACCCTGTGCTCCTTGTTTCTTCACGCGTTCATACTGAGTACACTGAGATTCAGACTGTTTTTTATTTACTTTCTGATGGTGGCCTTCTCCTCTGGCATCGTGAGGCAGAGTATTAATGAGAGGAACGGCAGCTACCTTCCAACTGAGCGCCGTCCAGCGATAGGAATTGAACTGTAATATAATTTTTTTCTTAAACGAGCAGAAATGCCCTCTCGTTGTTTCTATGGAGATGCACATGTCCCCTTTTCACCCTGGTACGATAAAACCCCTAAAAAACAGACAGTATTTCACGCTCACGGTGATTGAGTAATGCTCTATATTCTAATTTAGCTTTCCCGGCCCCACAACATCCACGTTGAAAATCGGCACACTTAGACGCTTGACTAAATTCCGAGGGTAAGCGTTCACTGGTGTCTCTGACCGCTGAGTCTGTGTCACCGGACGAGTTCTACAAATCTATGTTACTGGGAACAACGGCTGTCACTGGACTCACGCTGGAGGAGACATTGGATCATAAATTGCCAAATGTCTATGGCCAAATCAGGTCGATCTATAGAAGCGAATGAGGTGGAGGCATTAGTTGACGTGATGTAATGGTAGGTAAATCACTTCTCAAAAATGAGAGTGAGCAAATATCCATGGTTGAAACCGGCCGTGCAATACATTTGGAGGAAATACTTCTGTGTACACAATAGATTCCCCTTACTCTCAAGGAACAGTCAAGGAATAAGAAAGTTAATACTTGGGGAATAAATTCTACACTGGCCATAATTTCCTCTTGATAGAGATGTAATCTTCACAATTCCGGTTTGGGATTATCTGCCTCTGCGATGGTTGGTGTCCAGACCTGTCGCTGCCTGTTCTCCTGAATGCCTCTATTCGTGCCAGTTTGTTTATCAGATCAATCTGTTGTTTCGATTCCATTCAGGCAAGCGCGTCAGACTGACCTGTGTCAGATTCTCTCTGGATCTGCCCCAGCGCTCTGTTTCATGCCTCTCTCTCCCAGACTTGCGATACGGATAATTACTTTTGCCCTTTCCAACTCAGAATGTATCTAACTCGGCCAATCAGGTGAGCCAGGCACTGGCCCCAGGTAACCAGATCAGAGGCTCTTCCTTCTGGAAGCCTGCAATTTAACATTATGACTTGTGTGAATATGGTCTCGAGTTTAGCAGATCATCAGCAGGAATTAAAAAGAACTCATTATGCCCACGCTCACTAGCTCTGATTAGGCCTTCCCTGAGCAAGAGCCAGTTCGCCAAACATCTCACCAAATGGCGGCTGCAAGTACAGTCTCACAAAATGGAAGACTCCATTCCTGCAACCATAAGAATGGCAAGAGCAAACACATTTTGTCCATATCCACTACCCGTACCCGATTCCTATTTACTGACTTACAGATGAAAGTTCTTTCTGTACAACGTATCTATATGTCTATCCGTCCATGTGACTGTCTGTCCTTACACGTGTCTGTCTGTCCATAGTTCAATCTGTCCGTCTGCTGCCTCCCTCCTTGTCTGCTACGTGTTGCTGAGTGATTTGTTGCGACTTCGATCGAGTGGAGTTGGAAATGCAATTTCCTCAGTCTTACTGGATCTACATCAATGAGATAGATATGCTCTGACATGAGAATGACGTCAGTTTACCAACCTGACATGTGGACGTGAACGAACCAACCTTGACTGACAGATCGCACGAACTTTCCAATTTTGGAAGAAGATTGAAGGCCCGTGTGAAACACAGGCTATGGCACGTCGAAGATGCTACAAAGCCAAGGCCCGATGTCAGGACCTAATGTGATTGCTGTATCTATGTGGTCGTACTTATAAACGTTGGGACGCACCGTCTCAATTCGCGACAGCATTGATTATTCATTAATACACACGTGCGCGCGCGCAAACACACACACACACACACACACACATAAACACACACACACACACACACACACACATAAACGTACACACACACACACACACACAGACACACATAAACACACACACACATACACACACCTAAACACACATACACACACAGACACACACACACACACACACACACGCACACCCACACACACACACACACACACACACACACACACACACATAAACACAAATAAATGGAATTTCCAATGAAGTCAATGTTTGTAAATTATTTATCTTAAATTTTATTTGTACGTTCAACAATTCTGCAGAAATCTTTCCATCAAACGCATGTTTTCGTTCATAGAATCCGAAAGTAAAGCAGGAGGAGGAAACACACATACACGCCTGAATACACTTTCAACCGGGCAAGGTCTAGAAATTCCGCCTGTTATCCCGATACACCTCCCAGGAGATAAATAAATATGTCCCGTGTCTAAAATTAAATGTCACCGCTAACTATCTCGCAGTTAGTGACTTTGTCTACCTTGAATGTAATATTTACATTGTGAACATCTCGGTTCAATTATAAATCTCCTTTTCAATGTGATGTCCTTTTTGGCAAATTGTATTCTGAGGCAAAGTGATGGCTTGCATTCGCCTTTCCGAAATATTATTGTAATTCCTGATCGTCAGTGGATTTATTAAAACTGCTAACATTATTCTCTTCACCGCTGTGACAGTTTGCGGTGAATCCGCTGAAAGCTGCAGATGCTTGTGCATTGTAACGACAAACGGTACTTAACCATGGAGATATGGTCGATCGTGTGCTCATGATCGGCATTTCAGGCTTCCAGGATATGAATGCGTTCATGAAGATGAAAGTGAGGATAAAGTTTCACGCTTGACTGTCGAGATCTTCACGGTAGGTCAATCGGTAGATATAGAGTAGACATAGAGAAAACGAACAGCTAATCTTCTCGAATCAATAGAAACAAGGATGACGAAATGCAAAGTTAAAATGTCAAAGTAAATCTAATGTCACCATATTAGTAGAACAATGAGATACATTTTATGGCGGACAGATTCCAGAAATTCAGTAACCAAAGCAGAATCAATGAGGGGCTGCACCCCTAGGGGTTCACAACCAGTGTGCAAAAAGTGTGCTGCAAATACTAAAAGAAATTTAGTATTTCAAGGAAATTAGCAATACAGGACCAGGTGGTTAACACAAAAAAATATCAAAATTACACAGTAAAGGACCAACACGTTCAAGACGATAAAAGCAGAAAAGGCCCAAAGAAAACCAGATACAATCCAGATCATTGCAGGGTGTTCAAATGATTAAGTCAGTCTGATTACCTACACAGGTGACAAGCATATTCACTGAAGTCTGAAATAAAAATGCAAACTCCTGAAAGAGATCTTGAATTACTATATGTCTGAACCTGATCCTGTTTTGGAGTCAGAGACGTAGAGCATAGAATAGGTCAGCATATTACAGGCCTTTCGGTCCACAATGTTGTGCCGACCCTCAAACCCTGCCTCCCATATAACACCCCACCTTAAATTCCATATACCTGTCTAGTCGTCTCTTAAACCTCACTAGTGTATCTGCCTCCACCACTGACTCAGGCAGTGCATTTCACGCACCAACCATTCTCTGAGTGAAAAACCATCCTCTCATATCCCCCTGAGCTTCCTTCCCCTTACCTTAAAGCCATGTCCTCTTGTACTAAGCAGTCGTGCCCTGGAGAAGAGGCGCTGGCTATCCACTCTGTCTAGTCCTCTTAATATCTTGTACACCTCTATCATGTCTCCTCTCATCCTCCTTCTCTCCAAAGAGTAAAGCCCTAGCTCCCTTAATCTCTGATCATAATCCATACTCTCTGAACCAGGCAGCGTCCTGGTAAATCTCCTCTGTACCCTTTCCAATGCTTCCACATCCTTCCTATACTGAGTCGACCAGAACTGGAAACAGTATTCCATACAATTATATTTCGTCGAATCCATTATTGCAGACATGGAATACATAATGCCAGTCTTGATATAATACCACATGGTACATTGTCCCATTTTAATATCTATAACTGGTTCGATCCCGATGTTACTACAAAATAGCATTGAGCAAGTAGGCAGACGGCAATATTTGAATCAATCTGCAGAAAGCCACAATATGAAGCACCAATAGAATCGTTCGAAACCTCCTGGGAAAATTTGAAATGCGTGAGTTTAGCTATGCCTACACCTCAGGTTTTCCCAGCCTGAGCTGAGGAAAGTTAAAAATTACAGCAGTAATAATACTTGTGAAATTCCTACATCTCATGAGCATTGGCGGACTATGACCATCCCGTCTATTGACAGCCAAAATAAGAACAGCCACCATTATCAAATCAGACGGAGACACTTTTTTCAGAGAGAGCACTGTGGTTTTGTCCAGCTTTAAGCCCGCTCTCTAGCTTACTGAACTGGACGAAAATCGAGTATCACATCAGATATAATCAAATGGAATACAGCTTGACATAGCTCCTATACATGGACGTTTTGGAATTATACGCTCCTTCATCAGATTTGAATTAAAGCAATTAACACAAATCGTAGAACTAAAGCTAAATAGCAAATATGGAAAATACGATGTACACACGAACGCGTTTGGATTCCGATGTCTCGAACAGAAGGGGGAAGAGGAATAATAGACATAAAAAATGCACAACTTTCAGAAATCGTATGATATATTTTCTCCAACGAAAACAGGATTCACGGCCACATGCAAGCATATGCAATTGTGATCAGACGTGCACAAAAATAAACTTAAATGAGAGCACAGAAATGAAGAAATTATCACTATTGAATAATAAGTTAACCAGTGAAAGGTTTTGACCCTCCGTGGAAGACATTTCCATCATCTGTGCAGACTAGGTGTCGACAAGGAAGTGCTGAACACCTGGCACAGATCTGGAAACCTCTTCCCAGAAACGGAAGGGTTTATCGTCGAAATTCAGCCCCAGTGGTTCACAGAAAGTAATAATCAACAATACAAAATAAAAGACCAACGAACTGAAGCCGATTAATGCAGGAAATGCAGGGACAGAATCATGAAAAACCCAACACATTACAAGATTCTACAATAGTTTACGTCAATCTGATTACTTACACAGTGCCGATAAAATGATAAACATCATTCACCAAAAAATACTGCCTTAAAATGCAAACTCATAAAAGAAACGACACCTTATTAATACAAGCCAGCAGGTGGTTAAAAGTCAGAGTCCGATAAATTAAATTGCAACCGGTCTGTGATCTCAGATGGGTCAAGATAAGTATAAAACAGCAGGATAATCAAGCAAGAATAACATACTTAATACACACAGCTATTCCAAGCACACATTCCTTACAGAAATCAACAAGTGAAAACACCAGAAATATGCTGAGTTAAAAGAGGAAATTGACAGACTATGGAGCAAACACAGGTTATACATTGTCCCGTTGGCAATTTCTGCAACTGGTATCATTCCAAAGTTACTATACAAAAGCATTAAACAATTAGGGCGATACGGTAATATGTATGTAAGTCGTCAGAAAGCCATAATACTTAACGCCAATGGAACAGCACAAAAGATCCCGGGAATTGAGAAATCAGCACCTTGGCTATGCCAGTTCCTCAGGTTTTACCGTCTTCAGCTGAAACAAATAAAGATAAACATGAAAATGATAACAATACAGAGAGGGAAAATAACTCATGATTGAAGAAAGGCAAGTACTTGCAATGGATAGACTGAAAGTGGTTATAAAAATACTCACAATTGGAAAATAAAAATGGGCATCACGTCAGAAACAGCCAACTGAATTATAGTTTGACACACCTTTTGAATTATTTGCCTCTTCATCAGTAAATCTAACGAAAATAATTGAAAGAGCAGAGCCATTTTCGAAAGCTATACACATGCACTTTGGACTGTGTAACTAAATACACTAAATACAAAGAAAGGTGCAGTAGAACTAATGGACAACAAATCAGAACAGCCAGATACAACACAACCGATGGATGAATAGGAAACATATAAGTATCTGGGATATCAAATGGCAAGATCACAATGTGACAAGGGAATTGACTTTGGTAGAATATACTTCAAGACTGGAACATCTGGCAAACAGAGCTCTACAGTAGAAATATGACGAAGGCAATAAACACTTCCGTTATACACATATTAACGTATTCATTTGCCCTGACGTATCTTGGTGCAAAACACATCTGGGAAATATACAAAGAAAATTAAGGACTGATATAACAAATTTCAGAAAAAGTTACATACTTTCAAACGCGAACAGATTAACACTACCACTGGACAGAAGGAGGAAGAGGAATAATAGACTTTAAAAATCTACACAACAATCTTCTGAGGAATTATTTTCATCAACTAAAACAGCATTAACAGTCCACATGAGCATCTAAAATTCTGGTAAGAAGCATGGTTTAAATTATGCACAACCCAGAAAAATGAAGAGATTATCAGGGTGACTCTCGATGGAAGACATCCCCACGATCTGAGCAGACTAGATTTCCACAAGGAGGTACGGAACGCTGAGGTGAGAATGGAGACTTCTTCCCGGAAGCAGAGGAGCTCCTTGTGGCAATACAGCACCATGTCGTTAACGCAGAAAAGTATCAACAATACTCGATAAAAGATCAACAAAATCCAGAAAATGAATGAAGAAAATGCTAAGAAAAAAATAAGCAATCCAACACATTTCAGGATCTTGCCGCAGTTTATCTCGAACTGATTGCTTACACAGACACAACCATTCAATAAAATGCTGCTTTAACATACAAACAGCTTCATCCAGTTGTTAGAGTCAGAATCCCATAACTTTTCTTGCGATCGAGCCATTATTCCATGTAGGAGAATCCATAATAACTTCCCGATATGACAATACAGGATAGACCGAGCAAGATATAGATATAGTCATTCCAAACGGACATAAAGTACATAAATCAACAAGTGAACACAGAATTAAAATTGGAAATTGATAGACTATGGAGCATGAACGGAGTGTACATTGCCCCAATAGTAACATCTACAAATGGTATCATCCCAAAGAAATCACACAATCGCATTAAAATTTACTTTTAGGGCTGCACAGAACTATCTATGTAAATCTTCAGAAGGCCATAATACTAAAAGACCACTAGAATAGACTGAAAGGTCCTCGCAATTGAGAAATGAGCGAGAGAGATGGTGGGGAGAGTGAGAGGAAGCTTGACAGAAACGCATGCAGAGAAACAGACAAGAAAGCAGATGAGCCCGAGCAGCGTGAGGTTATAGAGATGGACAAACAAACAGGGATACCATGATTTTCTGAAACACGACTCACAAAAACTTAACTGCACCGCGCACGCGGGTGGTAGAATGCTATCACTCAGCCTCACATGTAAATTCTCTGTAACACTGCAGACGGTCAGAGCTCAGAATGCGATGGCGATGGGGACTGAAGAGCAGACACAAGTGGTAATTGTGTGTCAAAGCGATCAAGCAGAATTCCCTTTGCGCTTTCTAAAAACAGGACTCAGCATTGTGAGCAATGAGCACAACAAAGTGTTTTGGCACTGCGGATATTTCCGAAATTCCGAATAAGTCCGATTTTCTGTAAAAGCTTTGACTTGCATTTTACAACCTGAGTGTCTCTTGCCACCTTTATCCCACCTGTATCTGCCATCATAATTAACGAACATATGGTTTGTAAAATGGCCAAATGCTATTAGAGATCCCTTTGACCAAACCACCACCTTCCCATCTATGTTGCAAGTGGAATTCGCGTCTTTCCTCACATTCCATGAACGAGAATTATTCCTCCGGTTTTGATTGTACAGACCCTACCTGAAATGCTTCTTTATTTTACTTTGTAGCCTCCCTCCAAACAGTCTCCACCTGCGGCCCTGAGTCTTTGATGATAGAATAATTTTATATAGCCGCTGTTATCCATCTTGCTTCTACCCTGAATCATTCCGAACACTTCTATCATGTCTCCTAGCATTTTACATACACCTAAGTGAAAAAGATTAAAATATTTCAGTCTTTCTGCATAGTTCATCGCCCTTCTCTGAACTGTCTCCAGTGCTTTCACATCCCTCACACAATTTGGAGATCAAGCGTGTACACAGCACTCAAGGTACGGCCTCACAAGCATTTTGCAGCTTAAGAAGGATGTCGCTAGACTAGAACTCCACTGAACGCATTATATAGCCCAATATTCCACTAGCCTTACTAATCGTTTCTGTACATTGTCTAGATGTTCATAGTGGTGATCCTAATAGGATGTCCAAATCCTTTTAATACAGGGCACTGTCGAACTCAAGACCCCCATTATATACCTATACCTAATATCCCTACGTCCGAGATGTAATACTTCACATTTACTTACATTAAATGTCCTGCCAGTTATCTGCCCAGACCTGGATATTGTTTGGATCAGACTGTGTTGATTCTGCTGCCTAAATGTGATCAGCCCGTCCCTAATTTGGTGTCATCGGAAAGTGTTATTAGCTTACACATTATGTGCTTATCGAAATCATTAAAGTCAATTAATATCCGTCCCAAATCGATCCCTGCAGAACCCCGCTTTCAACATCTCCTAGGTGTGAAAACCAAACGCCGTTCTGTTTTTGAACCAATTCGGCAGCCTTTCGCAGACCTTACTCTGAATCCCTACGTCTTGTAACTTGATAATTAACCTCTTTTGGAAAACCTTGTCAAAAGCCTTTAGAAATAATATCAACTGTTCCAAAGTTAACACCTCTTCATAGAACAGGAAATCATGATTTTCCTCTCTCTGAACCAATGTTGTCTTTCTGCTAACATCCCTGCTCTTATCAGTTGCTTTCCCAATATCATTTTTTATTGTTTCGATTATCTTACCTACGATACACGTTCAAATAAAGGATGGACGCAAGACGCAGGTAACCGTAGACAAGTCAGGTTAAAATCTCGGGCTGGAAAAATGCTTGAAGCTATCATTAAAGAAAAAATAACGAGGCATTTGGAAAGAAAAGGATCCATCAAGCAAACGCAGCATGGATTCAGGAAAGACAAGTCCTGTTTGACAAACGTACTGGAGTTGTTGTTGTTTTTTGTATATAACAAGCGCAGTGGACAGAAGGGAAAGGATGGATATTATTTACGTGGATTTCTAGAAGGCGTTCGATAAGGTGCCGCATAAAATACTTACCCATAAGATAAGGATGCACACAGTGGAGTTGATGCATTAGCAAGGATTGAGGATTGGTTAATTGATAGAAAGCAGAGAGTTCGGGTGCATGGGTATTTCTCTGGTTGGCGATCTGTGGTGAGCGGTGTGTTACAGGGGTCGGTGCTGAGCCCGCAACTGATCAAATTATACATTAACGATCAGGAAACTGGGAACGAGTGTGATATATCTAAGTTTGCTGATGACACTAAATTGAGTGGAAAGGTAAATTGTGCAGAGGCTAATGTGAGTGTGCAAAGTGACACAGGTAGATTAACTGAGTGGGCAAGGGTCTGGCAGATGGAATACAATATTGTTAAATGCCAGGTCATCCATTTTGGAAGGAAAAATTGAAGATCAGATTATTGCTTAAAAGCTAAATAATTGCAGCATGTTGCTGTACAGAGGGACTTGGCAGTGCCTGTGTATAAATCACAAAATGTTGGTTTGCAGCTGCAGCGGGCTATCAAGAAGGCAAATAAAATGGAATGGAAAACTTTCATTGCTTGTGGGATTGAATTTAAGAGCAGGGAGGTTATGCTGCAACTGTACTGGTGAGGCTGCACTGGAGTACTGCGTGCAGTTCTGGTCTTATTACTTGAGGAAGGATAGACTGGCTTTGCAGTCGGTGCAGAGGAGGTTCACCAGGTTGATTCGAGGGCTGAGGGGGTTAGACTATGAGGAGAGACTGAGTCGCCTGGGACTGTACTCGCTGGAATTCAGAAGAGTGAGAGGAGCTCTTACAGAAACATATAAAATTATGAAATGGATATATAAGATAGAGGCATGAAATTGTTTCCACTGATAGGTGAGACTAGAACTTGAGGGCACGGCCTCAAGATTCGGGGAAATAATTTTGGGACGGAGATGAGGACGAACTGCTTTTCCCAGAGAGTTGTGGATCTGTGGAATTCTCTGACTAATGAAGCGGTGGAGACTACCTCGGTAGATATATTTATGGCAAGGTTGAGTAGATTTTTACATAGTGGAATGAAAGGTTATGGGGGAAAGGCAGGTATGTGGAGATGACTCCACAATCAGATCAACCTTGATCTTGGTGAATGACGGAGCAAGCTCGACAGGCCACATGCCCCTCCTCCTGCTCCTATTTCTTATGAACGTGTTCTAATGCTCTCATGTCCCCTTCTAATTCTTCTCAGCCCATTGTTAAATTCCTTGCTCACTGCATTGTGACTTTCCCTAGCCCTGCCATTTCTTTCTTCCTTTCGTCGAGGTGCTCCAAATCTCCTGTCAACCTGGATTTGTTTGCGCTACCATCAGATCCGCGCCTCAGTGAGACCAGCCTACGCTGAACCCCCGTGCAAGTGCTACCAAGACAGTCTCCACATTTATGATGCGCGTTTCCGTGAGTACGTCAATCCCCAATTTACGTTCCCAACTTCCTGCCTAGTACTTCCATACTTCGCTCTTACCAATTCGATACACTCCATAACCTCTGCTCCTATCCCAGTGTAAGATTAAAGTAAATATCAGGGAGCTGTCCTCTATCTTTCTGAAATGGTGACCCCCGTTGAGATCTGTCACCTGACCCGTTTCACGTTCTAGTGTTAGGTCCACGATGGACTGCTTTCCCGTCCGCCTGTCCGCATATTGTGCCTGGTCTCCTTCCTGGACACAACTGAGAAATCCTGCCATATCTAAACCTTCTTACCCTGAAAACTGCCAATGAATACTAGGGAAGTTTAAGTAGCCTGTAATAACCTCTCTGTTAATATGGCTCCTGTCTAACATCTTTTTCCCGATCAGTACCTCGCTGTCTCTGTTGTTGTTTATGATGACGTGGGGTTGGGATCTGTATAGAATACTCCCTTTATGACTTTACCTTTGTAGCATATTTGCCAAAACTACTCATTTAAAAAACGGCTTTATTTGAAAAATCTTCTCAATTGCAATTGGACGTGGTCGTTATCTACACAGACGGCCATTTAATGTAAACACATACTTCATTCCATTCTTCAGCTCTGATCTGAATTTCCTCTGTGTCAGTGTATAGATACAGGTATTGGTGCACATGCTGAGGATTTGCAACATGTACCCAAATTGCTGTAGTATATATACCGGGGAACTCAAATATCTGTCTTGATAAAAATAGTTTTGCGATTGCCACTTCAGAGAACGGGCTACATAGGGCATCCAGAATAGTATGAAATTAGCTGATATAGCAAACAACAAGATCATCGATTTTCGACGATTTTCAACCTCGGTGTCCTTCTGATTATCACCGCTGCTCCGTAGTCCTCTGCGGACTCGATTTGCCGCAATGATATGCCTTATTGTTAACCCATTGAAGACAAGAATTAAGCCGATTGGTAGCAGTGGTGTTAAAATACTGTCCAACGTTTCGAATATTTTCCACGCAGGTAAAGTAGCGTATTCCTGTGTGAAGGCGCAACGCCACGGGATGTTGTCAATGATGGCGTAAGGTTCAATGGCAAAGTAAAACGGGACGCATTTCCCGCAGCTCAGTATAACCACGGTCACGATAACCACCGTTGCTGTTCTCTCACTGCAGTATCGCTCCCGCAGCTTCCGACAACATATTGCGATGAACCGATCGAAGGTGAAACTGACCGTAAACCAAACAGAACAGTCCATCGTTACATTCCGAAGTACAACTATCAGAGCGCAGACAGGAGTGATGAACAAGTATCTGGAATACATGTAGATATAGTTGGTCTGTTCCACTAAACCGACAACGATAACCACCGCCAGATCCGCTGTTGCCATTCCAACCAGGTACCGGGTGATGCATTTGGAAAGTCCGCATTTTCCCCGAGAGAGGATCACAATCGCCGTTAAATTAACTGCAAGAAATTTGGGAGAAAATAATCAGAATTATCGTCAGTTGCAACTGTCTGAATATCCACCATTCTTCCGATGATATGCAGCTTATGTTTTATTTTATAAGTGAAAAGCAGGAATCCATGGTGTGTGTGCTCCGTCGGTACACTCCGGTGGAGAACAGTAATGGACTGGGGAGGCAGTGGGCAGGCGACTTTCCGTCCGTTGAGAGCGAGGCTTCTGATTTCCACGGCTCACGTACTGGTGAGAAGTCCATTGCTCCATAAACAAAACCAGATCCAATATTAGAGATGAAACATCTGAAAGGATTATATGTACTGGGAACCGCATGAAATCAAGGACACTTAAAGCATCATTTATCATATAATGACTTGTGGAAAAAGAGACCTGTGTGTTGATAATAGATTGGCCAGTCATTTCAGAAAGCTGAAACTTTGTTGGTTTAAGGCTGAATTTGTCTGTATCGATAGAGACTCCGGCATAGCAAAGCATAGACAAGCATCGCTTCAGAAAGCCGAGCCAGATGAAATTATGAGACTACGTCAGTGTCGCCTGCAAGGTAATTGACAAAAGAAATAAAAATCACATCGTAAAAATGTGGGAAATGAATCCTCCATTGCGGAAACGCGATTCAGACGGGGGTACCGTTTGTGCTCAGTAAACTTCCGAACACTGCAGCGGAACAAAAGCAAGACAACGCCACCATTCAGACAGTAACCAGCACCAGTATCTTACCAGGGACACCGATCGCTACAAGTGCGGGGTAGAAAACGGCCGCGATGTAGTAAACAGCTGGGTATCCCATAATCCGTCAGGAGCAGCGCTCAGCGGGACGGAACGATCCTGCTGCTCATCTGCACCGGGGATCGGTTTTCCAGAGTTATATGAGAGTGAGAGCAATTCCACTGAGACAATCAGTGTGGTTATCACTTCAGTCACTTTAGGAACAAACAGCTACAAAAAACACACACATAAAATGTTTTTCTCATTCTGTCACCGTGCCGTAAATTCGTCCTCTCAAGGGATGTTACAAGTTACTAACTTCAAAACAAAAGATAAAACGAACGTCACCTAGTTAATTTCCAAGATACCCGGCTTCAGCTGCTGAAATGGAACAGATTCCAATCAGTGTGGTTTCTAATACAGGCTGTCTTCTTCAACAATCAACTTCAAACAGATTTATTTCCTCACATTCGGCGGAGTGGAGTCGATTCTGAAATTGAGGGCAGGAGTTTAGCTTGGCAGGTGAAACGGAGTAAACTTCTTTATTGAGGGGAAAGATTGATTCATTCTTTCCTTCTGTTCGTTCCGGTCATTTCAAGCGATTTGAGTGCTGACAGTCACAGTGACGGCTGATGGCACGGATCACAATAAAACACAATGTACGTATGATCATCTGAGCCTTATCAGACAGATCAGCAGTAATATTCCAGGAATATTGATAATCAAAGGTACCCGCCCATACGACATTAACTGCGATATGTGGACCGATTGATAAAGGTTCTTTTCCAGAACACACGTTCGGAATCAAGCACTCAACCTCTCCTTGTGAAACACTTGACCACTTTATCCCACACCCGTAACGAGTGTTGCATTCCATTTAACTTCAAAGACATTAGCCACAGCTGCCACAATGCTACAAGCATTTCTCCATCCATATTCGGCCTGACTGAGCCAAAGTAGAAACTAAAATCTGCGGTCTATCCGAAAATTTCCAGGCTATTAAGTGTTGATTATATCCTCACGGAACACTGACGAGTCTCTACAGTTTATTTTTCAGGTGAATATCACAGGATGTCTCCCAATTTTCATTCAGGGACATCAAACCAAAACAACGTGGATCTGGTTTAGCAGAGAGTGGGTGGTTAATTCATTGACTGTGACAAGTGTTGGGTTCATTGTTATTTGTCATCTATGTCAATGATTTAAACGTCAACGTAAAAAACTGGATCAGAAACTTTGCGAACGAGAGTGAGGCTGTTCTGTGCAGCCAAGAAGTCTGTCCAAGCCCGCAGTGTGATGGGAAATCGGTTGGAAAATGGCAGCGAAATTCAGCACAGTCAAGAATGAGGTGGCCTGCATCAGAAGAGAAGAGAAGAGACAGCAGAGGAAGACGCACATACTGAACGGTAGGACTTCAGTGTGCAATATTTAAAAAGGGATCTGGGATTACAGATGTATAATTCCAGGAAAGCGGCATCACAGGCAGATTGGTTCGTATTGAGAGTTCCATTCACATTGGCTTTCACAATCGATTCTCTGAGTACAGGTGTTGGGACGTTATGTTGAAGCTGTACAACACCTTGATGAGGCCGCAGATAGAATACCGTTTAGTGTTCTGGTCACTTACCTGCAGGTTACAACAACTAACAAGCTTCAACGTGCGCAGCGACAGGGAGAGTTCGGGAACTGAGGACAAGGGTTAGAGAACACGCTTGAATAGATGAGAAATTTATTACCCCGAGAGCAGGAAAATGAGTGGACATCTCACAGAAGTATACACGGTTTTGAGAATTGTGGATAGGGTGAATGAACGCATCATAATAGCGAATCTACAGCTAGAGTTCATAGGTTATGGCATGAAAGGTGAAATACGTAAGAGAGGTATGGGATTATTCCCTCAAGAGGGTCGAGCGAGTGTGAAAGGAACCATCCGGGTAAGTAGTAGATGCGGGTTCAATTGTTACGTTTAAATAAGGGTTGTGCAGGTACGTGGATGAGAGACGCTTGGAGGGTGTAGATAAATGTGAGGAGGTGGAAGATCACAGCCGGCTGACCTGGATGGGCGGAAGAGCCTCTTTCTCTGTAGTCATAATCTGTGACTCCGTGACGATATCTGTCCCATTTTCACACTCAGTCTCTTCTCATTGTCCATTTCCTCGCCACTCTGAGAACGTGCAGAACTGCGAATGTCTTCACGCTCACCTTTCAATCACACTGCCTCTGCTCGTTCAGTGCACAACTCCGTGACGATTGTGGAACTCGTACCGGTGAGCGGCTCCCGGCTGGGTCGAAAGAACAGTCACACCTGTCTGTGATTGTGGAACTCTTACCATTGTGCAGCCTTCGGATGACCACAGCAAGTCACGCCTCCCTGGATCCACTGTGGAACTACTATCGATGAGCGGCCCATCTGCTCACCCGCCACTCTGCATCCATTGTGCAACTCGTACTGATGCGTGGCCCTCGACTCATTTGATAAATTCTCAGCCCTGACGCACGCTCCCCCGCCCCCCACGTTTTAAATACCGTTTGTGAGTCTGACTGTTTGACTCGGCTTTTCTGAATGGCTTTATATCCATAACCCTTTGTTCATTTCAATTCGTACTCCGCAATTTTATTGCGAACTGCGCCATTATTCAACACATCGGGTTAATTGATTCATGCATCCACGCTCGCGCTGCTTTTATTCATTTCTTTGTGCCGTGTGCGTTGTTACCAAAGTATCATTTATCATCCGTCTCCAGTTGCTTCTCCGGTGGCTTGTCCTGTGCACGATCGCAGCCTGTCAAGTAGCGAATGGAAAGAGGTAGACCGATTAATAGTGATGGAGGAAGATATAGTTTCCGGCAGAGCAGGTTTCTGACTCCCACGGGAACTCTGAGGTGCCGTGGTCATTGCTGCAGACGCTGGAGGTGCTGCCCGGACGAGCACTGCAGACGGCACAAACCGCCCAGTGAAATAGGATGAAGCGGTATTCCTTTTCCAGATGGCGTCCAAATTCCTACCGACTTACTGAGGATTTATTTTCCAGTAAAGTGGGGAAAATTCCATCATAATCTTGTCCCGTGCCATGTCTGAACAAAAGTAGGACATTTTAACTGGCGAGTCACAGAGCAAGTCCCCACCGTGAATATCTGCCTCCTGTTGCGGGTCAATTTGAACATCACTTTGCCAATCAACCTGGGATGTACTAGGTTCCATCCTTATAGACCAGCCACAGATCCATTTGGATTGGAATACTGGGAATTGTTTAGATGTTCATTCGCTATTCAAAAGGCATCGGTTTCTGAGGGTGACCGTGAAGCGACGGTGATCCACAATGTGGTACCCCAATCTACACTGGGTCTCACCAATATGGAGTCTGCCACACCGGGAGAACCGGATATGACAGTATGAAATGAAAGGACAGATTTTCATGAATGGTTTTTGCTGAAGGGCGGGGTGTAGATGCAGGTGCACTTGAAGTGCCAGGAAGAGGTCAATAGGGAGGGATAGTGGAGATGGAAGTGATGTGGAAACTGATGCCTGCCGGAAGTGGGGAGTGGGGTAGGGGACGCGCATCGTCGTAAGATCCCATTGGAGACGGAGGAATTTACAGCAGATGATGTGTTCGTAGTGTGGTAGGGAAAGACATGAGGAAACTTTTCCCACTTGTGATGCGGGAGGATGAGCTGAAGGCAAATTCTTTAGAAGGTAAGACATAGCTCTCGAGAAATTCTCAGCCGTTTCCGGAAGATCATTTCGTTCAGTCAAGCGAAGGACAGGCAAATTTCGTGGTAAAATCCAAAGAGTGGAGCCTGCAAAATAATGGTGATCACTCTCTGAAAATGCTGGGAGACCGCGCCAAACTTCCAGCGTGGGAGAAAGATTTGTCAGGTCCTTCTGTGGGAGATTCGGGTTGAAGTCATGTGCTAGAAATTGTTGCTCTGTCAACTCTCCATAAACTGCAGGTGGTGTCTCTACGTTGAATAATATTACTGTTATTGTCGGCGTGTATCTGTTGACCTCCTACAGATAATAAATATTGTAAACATTTATTACGCTGAATATCTTTCTTTTTCAATCTTTCTATCAACTTTAACACGTATACATAGCAGTCGTAATAGTACAAAGAGAGTGGGTTTACATTATTGGTAATTAACACATGTAAATATAAGCTATAAGTTTCACCAATATAGTTAACCTCCTACACTCAATATAAACATGATATAAAGAAATGAAAAGATGATAAACAAAACCAAAATTTTAAAAAATCAAAAACAAGGTAAACTAAACTAAACTAAACTAAACAAAGCTGGGCTGATTTTATTACATTGGATAGAATTATTAATGTCGTCAACTCCGTCCCTCTGCCTATATTTAAGATTAATGCAAAGGAATCAGAAAGGATCAAGTTATGTTCTAAGAAAATATTGAATAAGAGGACTCCAAGTTTCTTCAAATTTAACCGAGAAATCAAAAGTACCACTTCTATATTTTTTTCTAAGTTTAAACAGGCTATGGTTTGGGAAAACCATTGAGATATAGTGGGAGGGTTAATCTCTTTCTAATTCAGTAAAATGGATCTTCTAGCCATTAAAATAGCAAATGCAATCATCCGACGGGTAAATCCATCATTGGTAGACCAACAATTGTGGTAATGGGGTGAGGTTGTAAATCAATACGCAAAACTGTAGACATCGTATCAAAAATATCTTTCCAATATTTTTTTTCAAAAAAGGGCAAGACCAAAACATATGAGTCAAAGAAGCTACCTCAGGTGACATCTATCACAGATCGGACTTAAATGAGAGTAAAAACGAGCTAATTTATCTTTAGACATATGGGCCCTATGTACCACTTTAAATTGAATCAACTTATGTTTAGCACAAATAAACGAACAGTTAACTAATTGAAAAATTTTCTTCCATTTCTTTACAGGAAAGGAGAGTTGAAGTTCCTTTTCCCATTCACTCTTGATTTTATCAGATATACCTGACTGCATTTTCATAATCATATCATAAATGTTTGCTATTAAACCCTTTTGATAAGGGTTTAAGCCCAAATGTTTTTTTCTGTGATATCGGTTGGATATGAATTCGGGAAAGTAGATAGGATAGCATTCCAAAAATCTCTAATCTGTAAACATCTAAATAAAATGGGACCTGGGCAAACTATATTTATTAGACAACTGTACAAAAGACATGAAACAGTTTTCCAAAAATAAATTACGAAAGCATATTATACCTTTCATTTTCCATACCGAAAAGGCTTGATCCATAACAGAGGGTTGAAAAAAATAGATAAAATAGGACTTGATAGAATAAATTTATTCAAGCCAAAAAATGTACAAAACTGAAACCATATTCGTATTGTATATTTACTTATCGGATTAACCATTTGTTTGTTCAATTTGAAAGAACAAAGGGAAGTGAAGTCCCTAAGTTGGAAACCATTGAAAACCCTTGTACAGAATTACATTCAAGGTTAGCCCATTGTGGACTTACAATTATATCCACACCCGGTGTCCAAAATATTAAATATCGGATGTTAATTGCCCAGTAATAAAATCTTAAATTCGGCAGTGCCAAACCGCCATCCATTTTGGATTGCTGCAAATATTTTTATCTAACCCAGGATTTTTATTCTGCCATATGGAAGAAGAGATTTTGGAGTAAATAGTATCAAAAAAGGATTTAGAAATAAAGATTGGTACTGCTTAAAAAAGATATAAAAATGTAGGTAAAATAATCATCTTAATGGCGTTAATTCGACCAATCAATGATAAAGACAGTAAGCAATTGTTCAACCTGGTCTATTAAAGGTAAAAAATATTGCCGATAAATAAATCCTTATGCTTTTTAGTATTTTAAACACCCAAATAAGTAAAATAGTCCGTAACCAATCTGGATGGTAAACGTACTATAAATTGGAACCTGCATATTTAAAGAGAAAAGTTCACTCTTATTAAGATTTAGTTGATAACCAGAAAACTTACTGAACTGAGCGAGCAGGGATATAACAGCAGGAATGGATTTCTCAGGGTTAGAAATATATGGTAACAAATCATCTGCATATAATGATAACGTTTGTATCACATTCCCACGGGAAATGCCAAGTATAGTAGGTAAGTCGCGAATAGCAATAGCTAAAGGTTCCAGGGCTATATCAAGTAGCAATGGGCTAAGAGGACAACCTTGCCTAGTGCCACGAAACCACTGAGAAAACGGAGATCTTAGATTATTGGTAAGCACCGAAGCCGAAGGGGTATGATATATCAATTTAATCCAAGATATAAATTTCGGGCTAAAATTAAAGACGAATAGCGATTTTTAATAAATCCGGTCTGGTCGACAGAAATAATTTGAGGCAATACATTCTCCAACCTAGCTACCAATATTTTAGAAGAAAATCTTAGAGTCCACATTCAACAAGGATATAGGCTTGTATGATGCACATTAGGTGGGATCCTTATCTTTTTTAAGAATTAGGGGAAAAGAGGCACCGTAAAAATATTGTGGTAATTTACCTATGAATAATGTATCCTTAAAGATTCTACATAACCAGGGAGAAAGTATAGTAGAGAAGAATTTTTAAAATTCTGCTGTGTAGCCATCCGGACCAGGTGCTTTACCTGAATTCATCGAGGAAATAGCATCCTTTATTTCTTGTTCCGTAAAGGAATCATCTAATGTTAAACGTTAATTAGGTGATAATTTCGAAATATTTAATTTCTTTAAAATTCGTGCATTATAGTGAGGTCATCAAGAAATTCTGGTTGATATTAAGAGGTATAAAATTCTTGAAATGATTTGTTTATTTCATCATGATCGACTGACAAAGTTCCAACTCCTTTACGAATCTTAATAATCTGACGTTTAACCGAAGCAGATTTCAATTGATTAGCCAATAATATACCAGATTTATCACCATGATAAAAAAATTTACTCCTAGTTTTAATTAATCGATTTTCAATCGAGGATGTTAAAAGTAAACAATGCTCCATTTGAAGTTCGACCCTCTTTATACAAAGCTCCTTACTAGGAGCAATAGAATATTTCTCGTCGATTTCTTTCATCTTATCAACCAACATACAAATCTTTTTGTTAATTCGTTTTTTTTCAGTCCGGAAGAAGTATTATGAGATAATTTGCCCACGGATGTATGCTTTAAAGTATCCCATAATACGCTGTCAATTTCTTCCGTAAAGTTTGTTGAAAAGAAGAAATCAATCTGTTCCTTAATAAAATTAACAAACTCCGAATCCTGAAGTAAAACAGCATTGAATCGCCATTGTCCAAAACTAGAAGGTGCATCCATTAATTTGATAGAAAGTTTCCAGGGCGTATGGTCAGAAATGACAATGGAATTGTAGTTGCAGGTCAATTACAGAAGGAATAAAACGAGAATCAATTAAAAATAAAGTAGTCAATTCTAGAATAATTGTGATATAGATGAGAAAAGAATGAAAACTCTTTATCCTTTGGATGTCAAAACCTCCAAATTTCCAAACTTCCAAAATCAAGCATAAAATTAATAAAAGTAGCCTATTTGTTCAGAAGTGCCTGATTAGACATAGAACTATCCATCGAAGGATTTAAACTCCAGTTAAAATCTCCACCCATTATTTGATTATACATATAATCATTTAAATTAGGAAGGGATGTAAATAAGTGTTCAAAAATTCAGGATAATCAACATTTGGAGCATAAACATTAAACATAACCACTTTTTGTTACAGAGTAAACCAGTAATTAACAAAATTCTACCATTCAGATCCGAAATTGTTTCGTAGAGGACAAATGAAATTGAAGAATCTATAAAAATAGGAACTCCTTTCACCTTGGCCTGAGAGTTCGAATGCTATAGTTAGTCTTTCCAAAACCTAAATAAAACGCTGATTATCCTCTTTCCTCACATGAGATTCTTGTGCAAAGATAGTATGAGCCCATTCTATAGGATACCTTTTTTTAAAAATTCCATTTATTTGGGTGGCTTAAACCGTTTGTATTCCAAGAAACAAAATTAATAATCTTATCCATCATTTAGAATCAATCCTATAGTACGTAAAGGGTTAACCATAATGCAAACTCATAAACCCGAAAGAGGAGAAAAGGTTCAAGGAGATACCTGAAGTTACGATATATCGGATATATTAGTAGATTCGAATTAGCCCAGGTGAAAAAATCCAAACTGAAAAGAGAAATACCCCCTTCCCCCACCCACAAAGACCCGGAAATAGGCCAGAGACTGGCCAAGACATAACCTAGAACTAAATCTACCCCTATTTCGCCTGAAGGCAGCCCAAAAGATAAAAGATTTTTTTTTAAATCCATAGTGAAAAAGATATTTTTTTAAAATTATCAAAAAAGAGAAAAAGGAAAAAAAACTACAGCGATTTAAAAGAGAGATTGAATCATAAAACAGAGTACCATCATACTAATAGTTCAAAAAAAATACCAACGCCAATTCATGTTGTTGGTATTTTCAAACATAAACGATGGAAAATGATGCAGCAAGAAAATAAGGTCTTATGGGAAGAAGAAAGAAGGGCGACATTTTAAAATGTATAAAATAGAGGGCGAATGCTTCTACGTTCAAAGAAAAGGAAATCAAACACCAAATCATCTACTAAATTAGTTTCAAAAAATAAAGGGAGCAGAATCACAAAAGAGTACAGAAAAGTTTAATCTAGAAATACGAAAAATAACTACACTGCAAACCAAAATCGAGAACCCTCGCGTTATAAGGTACCAAATCTGTAAGCTAGTTAGTAGCTTAAAAAAGCAAGTAAAAACCAAAATAAAAAGCAGAACAATAATTAGACCGCAACAGAGGAACTTTGTTCATCGAAAAATATTTGAGCTTCATTTAATGACTTAACCAGACAACGGGAATTATCAGAAAGGAGAATTCTCAGGCGAGTAGGAAATAGCAAGTCTGGTTTGAGACCCATTCGGAAGAATTCCGACGTCAGTGGCTTAAAAGTCATTCGTTCCTTCAAAACTTCGGGGCTGAAATCTTCGACGAAGCGAAATTTGAAACTTTGAAATTCGATCATACCTTTCTGCCGAGCAGCACGTATCAAACGATCCTTGATGTGAGCGCAGTGGAGACGAATAATAACGGGTTCTCGGCTTAGAATCAGTAGAAGGTTTCGGACGTAAAGTACAATGAACGAGGTCGATTAATGGAGCGGCATCCAGAACTTCTGTGCCAAACACATCGAATAAAAATTGAGAAAATAACTTGCTAGGATCACCCTTCTCAACGTCTTCAGGAAGACCAATTATCCGTAGATTCTGTCTTCAGGGTCGATTTTCGAGGTCGGGAACTTTGAATTTATAACGATCCAGCTGTTGAGACATCGAAGATGAATTTTGCTCCAAAGTTGTAATCCTTCAATCTCTCTGCCGAGCTCCTTCGTCAAGTTCTGAAATTCTTGTTTGTTGTAGTTCAAATTCACGTTTAAACGATTTAAAATTATCCTCAGTCGCCTTAAAAACTCTTTCAAACATGGCAAATTTTAACTAAGTTTTTCATCTGAAAGTTTCGACATTGTTTCAAAAGTTAAAGGAGGTTGCTTAGATGATTGCGGATCACCATCCTTTTTCCCATTAGCGTCAGAGTCTTTCCCGCTTTTAGCTTCTCGTGATCGGGTATACATTTCCAGCAACAAAGTCAAAGTCCAGAAATATGTCTATAACATAAACCCTTTAGTGTAGGTTAAAAAAAAATCGAAGAAAGTAAAGGTGGCTACGGGTAATAGAAGTAAAAGGAATGGAGCGAAGCCAAAATGAATCTCACACCATGAGCGCCACCGGGAGATCCTATAATGCTGATTATCTTCAACTACAATCAGCATTAAATTACTGACGGCTCAGGGAAACGTGGGTCTTCCACCTTCGGACGACGTATACATATACTACATCTTCCCTGCCCAAAAAAACATAACTTCCGTTCTTTAACAGAACAGCACTGTGTCTGCCGAACTTACAGTAAGAACTGGCCCCGGTTTGGAGCTGACTGTTGGCGTCATAAACATGACTCGTTCTCAAACTAGTTCATCATAAGCAGCTGAGCCATGGTAAAGAAAAGAAACTACAGGGAACCATGTAGATGGTTCTCCAAGTTCTCCAAGATCCTTAAAATGTTATAAACATTCATCAAAAAGAACGCTTGTAATAATCTTTAAGGGATAAAATATGTGGCTCAATGATACAATGAATAAGAAAACAACAATAGTTTACTGACGTGTTCGTTCAGTATCTCATAGCTGATGCGCCAGAGGACGTGATCACACAAATTGACTCTGTGGCTTTTGACTCCCGTGGATGAAAAAAAAGCAAACAAACCGAGCTGGCTTGTTAGCTTGCAGACGTTCCCTTACCCAGCTCGGCAACGTCATCAGTGCAACTTCATATGAACTGTTGATGATCTACGTGGTTCGTCTTTGATGTGTCCTGTTTGTTGTGGGTAGCTTCCTACCAGTCTGTCAGTATAATGCTGTTCGCAGTTGACACATGGAATTTTGTACATGGTGTTCGTTCTCAGCATCTTGAGTCTCTTATACGAACAATGGAGATCACCAATGCATCGGAATGGGCCGTTCCTTCTTTGCAGACAACATCGTGCAGTTTGGCGGGCACCTGCTCTTAACGGGCCGCTCGTGTTTGTCATCTACATCAGCGATCTGATCTGATACACCGGTTGGTTTGTGGTTGACACCAGGATTGGATGAGTAGTAGACAGCATTTAATACAGGTAGGTGAGTGGAGTAGCACTTTGAGGGGACAAACCGTGGGTGGACTTACACAGTGGTGTAGAGCAGTGTAACAGAGGGATCTGGAAATTCAGATTGATAATGCACTGGACGTAGACTCACGGGTAGATAGGGAACTTGTGGCACTTCCGTCTTCATACAGTGGCATGCAAAAGTTTGGGCAAATTTCTGTTACTGTGACTAGCTAAGCCAGTAAAAGATGACTTGATTTCCAAAAGACATAAAGTTAAAGAAGACACATTTCTTTAATATTTTAAGCAATATTACTTCTTTTATTTCCATCTTCTACAGTTTCAAAATAACAAAAAAGGAAAGGGGCTTTTTGTTTGGGCACCCTGCATGGTCAGCATTTAGTAACACCCACTTTGGCAAGTATCACAGCTTGTAAACACCTTCTGTAGCCAGCTAAGTGTCTTTCAATTCTTGTTTGGGGGATTTTCACAGGCAAAAGGCTTCTAGTTCTGTGAGACTCTTGGACCGCCTTGCATGCACTGCTCTTTTGAGGTCTACCCACATATTTTCGATGATGGTTAGGTCGGGGGGACAGTGAGGGCCATGGCAAAACCTTCAGCTTGCGCCTCTTGAGGTAGCCCATTGTGGATTTTGAGGTGGGTTCAGGATCATTAACCTGTTGTAGAAGCCATCCTCTTTTCATCTTCAGCTTTTTTACAGACGGTGTGATGTTTGCTTCCAGAATCTGCTGGTATTTAATTGAATCCATTCTTCTCTCTACCAGTGAAATGTTCCCCGTGCCGCTGGCTGGAACACAAGCCCAAAGCATGATCGATCCACCCCTGTGCTTAACAGTTGGAGAGGTGTTCTTTTCAAGAAATTCTGTGGTGAGGATGCATGAAAGGTTTTCTTCTGAATATGACTCTTCCATGAAGATCATATTTCTGCAGGTGTCGCTGCCAAGTAGAACAGTGCACCACCAGAGTCTGCTGAATCTTCCTGAATGTCTTTTGCAGGCGAACGGGGGTTTTGATTTGCCTTTCTAGCAATCCTATGAGCAGTTCTTTCGGAAACTTCTCTTGGTCTTCCAGACCTCAACTTGACCTCCACCGTTCTTGTTAACTGCCATTTCTTAATTACATTACAAACTGATGAAACGGCTACCTGAAAATGCTTTGCTATCTTCTTATAGCCTTCTCCTGCTTTGTGGGCAACATTTATTTTAATCTACAGAGTGCTAAGCAGCTGCTTAGAGGAGCCCATGGCTGCTGATTGTTGGTACAATGTTTGAGGAGTCAGGGTATTTATAAAGCTTTGAAATTTGCATCACCTGGCCTTTCCTAACGATGACTGTGAACAAGCCATAGCCCTAACAAGCTAATTCAGGTCTGAGTCCTTGGTAAAAGTTATTTGAGAGCTCAAATCTCGTGGGGTGCCCAAACTTTTGCATGGTTCTCCTTTCCTTTTTTCACTCTAAAATTGTACAAAACAAAAGTAATACACTAATCTTGTTTAAAATGTTGAAAAGAATGTTTCATCTCTAACATTATGATTTTTGGAGATCAGTGCATTTTCTATTCACTTAACTATGCACAATAACAGGAATTTTGACCGTGGTGCCCAAACTTTTCCATCTCACTGTTTATCAGTGTAATGGGTACAGGAGTTATGATGCCATGCTGAACCTACACAAGACGATAGCAATGCCTAATATGGAGTGTCCTATGTGTTCTAGTGCCGACTTGCATGAACAATATCGATGATTTTGAAAGAGTTCAGACGACATTTGCAAAGATGATCACGGGACTTGAGGATCAGGGTTAGTTGCAAATTTGCGTAGGTTAAAAATAGGAACCGATACCCTCAATCGTCGGGGTCAGTTGGGGGGGGGGGGGGTTGATAGAGATGCACAAATGTAGGAAGTGTATAGACAGGATAAACACAAACATGATGTTTTCTACTGAGGTTGGTTGAGAGTAGAACTAAAGTCCACATGTTTGAATTGAAGGGTAAACTATTTAAGTGCAATAAGTGGGGGTCATCTTGACAGGGAGGTGGGGGTGTGGATCGAGCTTCCAGCGGAAGTGATGGGTGCCAGTTTGATTTCAGCATTTAAAAGTAAGTTGGATAACAGCATGAATGGGAGGGTCCAGGTGCAACATCCTTGGGATGAGGACAATACCGGTGTCCTGTGGCATCAGTATCGGGCCTCTTCCCGTTTCTCCCATAACCTTTTAATGGGAGAAGTATCTACCGCACTTTGTGTGCAAATCCTGCCCGCGAGTTAGGGAATTAATTTGCAAAACAATATGTTGTCCAAATGGGAGTTGGAAAGAGCTTCTGAATATGGCCGCTCCGGACCTGACCTAAGTAAGAGCAGGGACTCCTGTGATTGACTGTGAACAACATACCAGGCAGTATCTGTAGAGGATTATGGACAGCTGACCTTGCGGGTTGAGACACCTTGTGTGGACTCCTCATGGAATCCACGATACACAGATCCTCGAGGAGGGGGTCGCTGCACACAATTAACCAGCTTTATTCCCATGCACAGACAAAGTGTTTGGACAACTGGTACCAGAGTGCTTCCTGATAGACCATTAATCCCAAATCCTGGACACACAGGTATTACAGCAGCTGCAATTACAAGCCACTGCACGGCCGAAAGCCAAGTAATTGATACTGGTTTCCGAATGCACAATTCTTCCGCCTGCCTCTTTACTCGCCCTTTCACCGTGTTGCTAATGTACAGTAGCTGAATGGACGCAGTATTCTTTCTGTAATCTGCCGTTTCATGAAGCATAAAAGACACCCTCCCCCCCTCCCCCACACCCCCCGCCGCTTCTGCATACTTCTCTGTCTAAACAGGAGAACAGCACGTTTCGGGAATAGCTCGCCATGTGTAACCCGATGATTTACTGCGCACGTGCAGTTGTGCCACACTGCGCAGGTCTTCCCAGTTCAGCAGCTGAATACCCAATATACCTCCTTCCCTGAAGTCCAAACAATCAACATCATCTGCCGGCTCTGTGTCATATTTCACTAAGTGCATGTTAAAGAGCACCTTATTCATTTGGCTCGGCGTTTAGGGATGGTTATATTGAGAGAATTCCAGTTTCGGCTAGTAGAGGATTTCAGCCCAGAGATGATGGAGGTGCGACTCGTTTTTAAACCTTTGATGTCCGAATGTTATGAGAAAAATCTAAAACCAGCGCTTTTATACCCTGCAAAACTGAGAACCTCGCCTTTGAATGCACCACGTCGTGTTTTTTCTCTCCACATCTGATGCTCGAAGCTTTTTGGATGAGAACTATCCTACTGCTTCGGATATAAATGTATGGTTTTGATCATTACAAGATAGTTTTCCAAAACCAGATTTTGTATCTGACTATTGGTGTAGGTTTATTTTCCATTTTCTATTCCAATTAAAGTTTTTCTTTATCGACGTACTAATCTTTTTAATTTACTTTCTTTAACCATTGTATTTTATTTTTGGTTATTATTATTATTAATCCTTTGAAGGTGAATTTTTTAACGTTTTGAAATATATCTTTAACATTTTTTGTGTAACTAAGATGGCGGTTTCTTCTCTAAAATATTTCTTGTTTTTTTATTAATTTCGCCATTTTTTGTGGCCTTTCTCATCACATCCTAACTTTTATTTGTTCGGTTTTAACCCGATTTATAAGTTACCAGTGTTTATATTCTTCTTGGGTTTTTTTTGCTAGCAATTATATTAAGAAGTCTGTTTTGATTACTTTTTAGAATTCTGGGTGGATCTTTTTTTTCTCCTTTATATATCAGGAGTCGCCTTCTGGAGACAGGGGGGTAGATTTAGTCTCACAATTTCTTTTTTTCCTGGCCTTCTTCATGCTCAGGAGGGTCTCTTTTCCGTGGGTGGTTTTCCTTTCTAATTCTACTGCTCTTTTTATTAGTTTTTCTAGTTTTTTCATTTGGGCTGATTTCAAACTACGAAAATGTCCGCCGTGTCGTCATTTCCGGGTCCTCCCCTTATTTCTGTTCCTTTTCCGGGTGAATGAGTTCATACTTTGGTTAACTCTTTATATACCAAAGGGTTGATTTTAGAAATATGGCTCAGACCATTAATTTTGTCTCTTGGAATACTAATGGCTTAAACCATCCGATTAAACGGAAATTTTTTTTTTAAGTATTCCAAAGAATGAATGCGCATATTATTTTTGTACAAGAAACTCATGTGAGAAAAAAGGATAATCAACGTATTTTTTTGGTTTGGGGGGGGTCAACAGTACCATTCGAAATCGAATGCTAAAGTAAAAGGAGTTTCAATTTTTATTGACTCTTCTATTACATTTGTCCAACACGATATTATTTCGGATCCAAGTGGTAGATTTTTGTTAATTACTGGGTTACTTTTTAATAAGAAGGTTGCTATGGTTAATGTTTATGCTCCAAATGTGGATTATCCTGATTTCTTTAAGTCTTTATTTACTTCTCTACCTAATCTAAATGAATACATGTTAATAATGGGTGGTGACTTTAACTATTGTTTACATCCTTTGCTGGATAGATCTATATCCATTCAGACTTTACCAAATAAGTCGGCCGCTTACATCAATTCTTTTTTGACTGATAATGGGATTTTCGATATTTAGAGATTTCTGCATCCTAACGGCAAACAGTTTTCATTTTTCTCACATGTTTATCATTCTTACCCGAGAATTGACTATTTTTTATTGACTCTCGTTTTATTCCATCTGTAACTGGTTGTAATTATGACATTATAGCCACCTCTGATCATGCTCCAATGAAACTTTCTATTAAATTAATGGACACCGCTTTTAGTACTAAGCAATGGCGATTTGATTCTACCTTACTGCAAGAGCCGGATTTCATTAAATTTATGAAGGAACAGATCGATTTCTTCTTTTCAATTAATTTCACGGATGAAATTTCCTGCGGAATACTTTGGGACACTTTTAAAGCATATATACGTGGACAGATTATCTCCTATTCTGTTGGTTTGAGAAAACGTATTAAGAAGGAAACTCTTTTATTGGTTGATAAGATTAAAGAAATTGACAAGAAATATTCGATTGCTCCTAGTAAGCAGCTTTACAAACAAAGGGTTGAGCTTCAAATGGAACGTAGTTTATTACTTACATCTTCAATTGAAAATCAATTAATAACAACCAGAACTGATTTTTATATACATAGTGATAAATCGGGCAAACCAATTGAAAAATGCTTCGGTTAAACGTCAAATTATTAGGATTCGTCAACAGAATGGTGAACTGACAGTTGACCATGATGAGATAAACAAATCTTTTCAAGATCTTTATACCTCTCTGTATCATTCTGAATTTCCTCATGATCATAGTACCATACATGATTTTCTTGGGAAATTGAATTTTCCAAAATTATCATCAGAAGAACTTTTAATATTAGAAACTCCTATTACGGATGCAGAAATTAAAGGTGTTTTCCTCTATGAATTCTGGGAAAGCACCAGGTCCAGATGGGTATACAGTGGAATGTTTTAAGTGTTTTTCCTCTACTCTTTCTCCTTGGTTATGCAAGGTTTTTGAAGAAGCAATTAGACTAGGTAAATTGCCACAATCTTTTTATAGAGCTTCCATTTCTTTAATATTGAAAAAAGATAAAGACCCTACTGATTGCACATCCTAGAGACCAATATCCTTATTGAATGTAGATTCCAAGATCTTTTCCAAGTAACTGGCGACCAGGCTGGAAAAGGTATTACCTCAAATTATCTCGGAGGATCAAATTGGTTTTATTAAAAATCACTATTCTTTTCTCAATATTAGGAGATTATTGAATATTGTTTATACTCCTTCACGCAGCACCTCAGAATGTGTCATTTCATTAGATGCGGAGAAAGCATTTGCTAGAGTTGAATGGCCATATTTATTTACTGTGCTTGAGAAGTTTAATTTTAGTACGACATTTATATCCTGGATTAAATTGATATATCATACTCCAGTAGCCTCGGTTCTTACTAACAATCAAAGATCTCCCTTTTTTCGTGTATTTCGGGGTACTAGGCAAGGTTGTCCTCTTAGTCCATTATTATTTGATATTGCTATAGAACCTTTGACAATTGCTATTAGAGAATCACCTAACATTTTTTGCATTACTCGCGGAATGGATATACATAAGTTATCATTATATGCAGATGACTTGTTAGTATATATTTCTGATCCTGAGAAATCCATTCCTGCAGTTATATCATTGTTGGCTCAGTTTAGTAATTTTTATGGGTATAAATTGAATCTTAATAAGAGTGAATTGCACCCCTTAAATAGACAGGGTCCAATTTATGGAAATTTACCTTTTAAATTAGTTAATGATTTTTTTATATACTTAGGGATTAAAATTACAAAAAAATCATAAGGAGTTATTCAAGGTTAATTTTTTACCCTTAATTGATCAGATTAAATGTTTTTTCACTAAATGGTCGCCATTGTCTTTAACTCTGATAGGTCGGATTAATGCTATTGAATGATTATTTTACCCAAGTTCTTATATATATTTCAAGCAGTACCAATTTTTATTCTGAAATCCTTTTTTGACAATGTTGATTCAAAAATTTCCTCATATATATGGCAGAAAAAAATCCTAGATTCGGTAAAAGATATTTACAGAAGGCAAGGAAGGAAGGTGGATTGGCATTGCCTAATTTTAGATTTTATTATTGTGTAATTAATATTCGATATTTGAAATGTTGGTTAAGGGATTTGGATTTATCTCCTAGCCCTCATTGGGTAAATCTGGAAACTAAATCGGTACAAGGATTTTCATTGGGTTCTACTTTAGGGACTTCTCTTTCCTTTGCTCTTTCTAAATTGCATAAACGAATTGACAATCCGATTGTCAAACACACTTTACGTATATGGTTTCAATTGCGGAAATCTTTTGGGTTGAATTAATTTGTTTTAACTATTCCTATTGTATCCAATTTCTTTTTTCATCCTTCTATTATGGACCAGACAGATTGGTAGAACTCGTCCAGTGAAACAGACACCGTAGAAAGCGAAACAAATTAACTTTCACCCTCGGACCTGGGTCAAGAGTGTAAGTGTGCTAATCTCCAGCATGGAGATTGTGGAACTGTGAAAGATGAATTAGAATATGGAGCCTAAATCAGACTCTGTGCAGCGTGAAATACCGGCTGTTCATTAGGGTTTTTGACGCATCGGGGCAAGAAAGTGACATGGGCATTACCACAGAAATGAGAGGGTGTAATAACAATTGCCGTTCATTCCCAATCATTGCAAGTGGCTCAGTAGGAAGATGAGCTGCAGTTCCTCTCGTTTATGCTCTGCGTCACGATGCCAGTGGAGAAGGCCGGAGACAGAGAAGACAGTCCGATTGTCAGCCGAATAAACATTAAACAGGATCAAAAATGTGAAATGTACGCAAGTGCTCCAGAGACCGATCACCCAAACACGGTTGCTTTTGTTTCTGTCTAATGCAGAGGAGACATCGTTGTGAACACTGGAAGTGCAGTAGCCTAGGTCAGTGGGTATGTCACCAAATCGCTGCATCAATTCCGTAAATCAGAATCAAACAAAGTGAACACTTTCCGCTAACGTCTGCTAAAACTTCCACTTCCACGAGACCTATTCAATGCACCTGATATGGAGAAATGGTTACTGTGGCTGAATGCATGATGGGTTCATTCTGTGAACTTATGACAGGGAGTATTGATTTATCAATGGAAAGCCGCTATCAAAATTAACTCCGATTATCCATGCGCTGTGAACCTCTACGGGCTACTTGGCAATATTCCGCATCGATAGTGCAACATGTTCTCAATTCAAATTGAAAGGTACTGTGCTGTATTTTAAATAGATGCAAGTTTGAAGGGAATGCAGGAAACGAATCTCAGGTGAGATTTTTGGGGGGGGGGGGGCAGTAGATATATTTGTATATTACTCCTGGGACTGTATTCAAAAGCCGAACTACTGTACCGATACCGGGTGGGTGGGGTTTAGATGTTTGGCTCCTGTTCTAACGCCATTACTCCCGATCCTGTTCATACTACTTTTCAAGTCAGACACATTTTAGTGACTAGTCGCACCCGTAAGGGACTGAGGGGTTAGGGAAAGGCAGGGAACCGGATTGAGCCGGAGATGGAGGTCTGCAAACTTCTCATCGTCCCCGGAAGCTTCATCATCCTGTGGTCGGCAGATGTTTCCGAATTCCTTTACAACACCATTGCTCGACTGGATCAAAATGAATACAACGCTTCAGAATACATATTTGAATACTCAGACTTTCTGCTGCACAAACACGTTTATTTATGGGGTGACTCAGTCCAGGTTCATCAGCACAGCGAAATATCCGCTCACGCCAATTATTCAAGTAGTTAGTAAACAGAATATCGATGTTCGTCTCAGAGGCGGCCAGTCTTCATCCCGAAACCACAGAACCAGTGTTCATCAGAGAACGCAGCGGCAGTGAAACAGGTTGACATCCCGAGAATACACCACGGGACTAGGCACTTCGGCACCCAGAGCCTACGAACTCCACCTCCTACCAATTATTAAACTCAGCCTACCTTTTCTTTTTATTTTTTCACCATATTCCCGCTTTTGTCACCGACACCCCACTATCGGTAATGACAGGGCGGGGCTGGATCGGGGTTGGGGGGGGGGGGGGCATTCAAAACCAAATCGGCGGAAATGTAACTCATTCGTCACTGGAAACTTTCCGGTAAGAATGCAGCGAAAAGTCAACAGACTCAAAATAAACTCACAGTAAACCTTGCACTTGTCCTTCGCGTTAGATTAACGCGTTTGGAGAAATGCTTCACACTACAGAACTCGGGCACGTTATTCCCAGCTATACAGACTTCCACGGGAAACTCCAATGCCTACTCTTCCTCAGGGAAAGCATGTCAGCTCACTTCCTGATTTCTGATAAATTTCCATCCTAGCAAACTACTTGTTGAATCTCCTGCATTTCCTCCAGTATAATTGCATGGTTATTATTATTATTTATTTGCTAAATTTGATAAAACTTGACTTGTGGACATAAACAAGCACACTCAGTTGACAGGGACTTTCGGACTGTTCCAATGCTGTTTCGTATTGTGGCTTTCTGGAGACTTACAGAAGTGTTATCGCCTGGTTCAATTGTTTCATGTGACTGTGTAGTGACTTTGGAACAAAACCCGTTGTAGATGTTAAGGTAGGGTCAATATATACACAGTCCACGTTCGACAGTCTTTCAATTTTGTCTTTCAAGTCTGCATATTTCAGGCGTTTTTCATGGATTGAATACAGAATGTTGTGTGTGTTTGGAACGTGTTTGCATTAAGTAAGTTGTTCTTGCTTGTTTAACCTCTAATATTATATCCAGGTGCGTATTATCTATTGTCCTATCTGTAAAAATAGATCTGACTGTAAAACTGGATCAGCTCTGTATTTATAATAATATATTGTTCATAAGCTTGTGTTTTAACGCAAGATTTTATTGAATGCTGTTTGCCACTTGATTGTGCCTGTGCGCATAATCAGATTGAGTTAAACTGCTGCAGGATCCTGTAATGTGCTGGATTGTCACTGTTTCTGTTGGAATTTTCTGCACGTCTTCTTCAATTCATGGGTCTTTTGTTGGGTATTTTTGATATTGTTTTTGTGTTAACCTCTTGTTTCTGTACTGTCAGAACAAACCACTCTGTTTCTGTGACGTGGCCTTCCACTCTGTGCCAGGCGCTCCACGCTTCATTGTCACTTCCGCTCAGTTGGTGGGGAGGTCGTCCATGGAGGGTCACTCTCTCCCATTGGCTGAGTCAGTGGTCTCCTGTGTGGTGACGGTGGCAGCCCTTTTAGGACACGGGTCGTCTTCCACACCCTCTCTGTCCCGTTTGAGTTCAGGGACCCACTTCTTCACCATGCTGAAAGGAGGAGCACCCTCCCCTAGCGTTGCCACCATGTCCTCGTGGACCTCCTTGGCTGATAAGCCCTTGAGGCCCAGGTAGCGGATGACTGCACGAAGGCCGATGTTGTCCATTTTCTCAGACAGTGCTTACTTGCAGTTTTCAGTTTTCTGAAACAGAAATAAAACAAAAGTTATTAACTTCAAGCTTTCTGCACAACCAAAGAGTTGAACTGCACGTGCATGTAATGAGCTGTATATCTCATCTGCTGCTACCTTGGGCCACGAGCTTTATCAATCACCCCTCGTAATCTCCTCACATTTCTGGTTTGCACCTTACTTCAGGTTCAGTGATGTGCACTTCCGACAGGAATAGCAGATGCCCTCACTGAGTGCTGTTTTTACTGATGAAAATATACCCTTAGAAGGTTGACTGTGAGTGGACGGAGGGAATGGAACTCCCCCCAAACGCCTGCCAGAGTGAATGAGTGCAACTCCCTCACCATCTTCTTCCCTCTACTCTCCTCCTTCCGACCCATCACTCATTGCCCTCTCACTCATCCCCACATAATCCTCTAACCCTCATTCCTCCATTCTCTCTTACTCCCTCCCTACTCTCCCTCCCCTTTCCTCTCTCACCCTCAACTCCCCCTCACTCACCTCACCCCACCCTCTGCCACTCACACTTCTCTTCTCCCCTTGCTGCCTACACCCAAGGCAGAGTCTCTCTCTGCGAACATTCCAGTGTACCACCCCTCCCTTTCAACGTGATGCTGACACAGACAGAATGGCTGACAAGACAAATATTCTTAGTGCAGACATTGGAACTTGCAGACATTCCGAGCAGGGTGAAGCAGAATGGGGAGAGAGAGAGACAAGTGTACAAAGAGAGGACATCTGGTTTGCAGAGGCAGACTGCGGGTTGGTGCAGACAGAGAGCAAGACTAGGGAGGGACTTGGGAGAGAGGCACTGCTGGAGAGAAAGTGGTGGGGAAACCCCAAAGAGTTTCGTCTCAGTCCACGAACTATTCCCACAGCCTCGTGTCAGCCCCAAACTAGTTCCAGAGTCTCCTGTCAGTCCCCAAACTAATCCCAGACTCTCGTGTCAGTCCCCAAAGTGGTACCACATTCTTGTCTCAGTCCCCAAACTACTCTCACAACCACATGTCAGTCCCCAAACTAATCACACAGTCTCACATCAGTGCCCAAACTATTCCCACAGCCACGTCAGCCCCAACCTAATCCCAGAGTCTCCTGTCAGTACCCAAACTAATACGACAGTCTTGTGTCAGTTCCCAAACTAATACGACAGTCTCGTGACTGTCCCCAAAGTGATACCACATTCCCATCTCAGTCCCCAAACTAATTCCATGGTCTCATGTCAGTGCCCAAACTAATCCCACAGCTTTGTGTCAGTCCTCAAAATAATCCCACAGTCCATTGTCCGTACCAAAACTACTCCCACAGTTTCATGTGCATCACGAAACTAGACTCACACTCACGTATCATTCCCCAAACTCATCCAACATTTTCCTGTCAGTCCCCAAACTGATTCGTCAGTCTCATGTCTGTCCCCAAACTTTCTCACACTCACGTGTAAGTTCCCAAACTAATCCCACCGTCTCGACTCCGTACGCAAACAGATCTCACAGTCTCATATCTGTCCCCATCGAATTCCCAGACTCTCGCGGCAGTCCCCAAAGTGATACCACATTCTCGTCTCTGCCCCCAAACTACTCCCACAGCCTCGTGTCAGTCCCCCAACTAAACCCAGTCCATTGTGTCAGTCCCCAAACAAATCCCACACTCTCCAGTCAGTCCTCAAACTAATCACACAGTCTCGTGTCTGTTCCCAAAGTGATAACACAATCTCGTCTCAGTCACCGAAGTACTCCCACAGCCTCGTGTCAGTCCCCAGACTGATCCTGCAGTATCGTTTCAATCCCCAAACTGATACGACATTCTCGTCTCAGTCCCCAAACTGATCTCAGTCATGTGTCAGACCCTACAGTATTCCCAGACTATTGTGTCAGTCCCCAAACTAATCCGTCACTCTCTTGTCTGTCTCCAAACTACTCCCTCAGCTTCGTGTCAGTCCCAAAACTAAACTCAGTCTCGTGAAAATCACCTGATCACAGAGTCTCGTATCAGTCCACAAACTAATCCATCAGTCTCGTGTCTGTCCCCAAACAACTCCCACAGTTTTGTGTCAGTCCCCAAACAACTCGCAGTCACGAGTCAGACCCCATAGTATTCCCAGACTCTCGTGTCAATCCCCAAACTAATCCGTCACTCTCTTGTCTGTCCCCAAACTACTCCCACAGTCTCTTGTCATTCCCCAAACAAGACCCACAGTCATGTGTCAGTCCCCAAACGAATCCCACAGTCTCATGTCTGTCCTCAAATTAATCCAACATTCCATTGTCTGTCCCTAAACTACACCCGTGTGCGTCACAAAACTAATCTCACTCTCGTGTCAGTACCCAAACCAATCCCACAGTGTTGCGTCAGAGCTCAAACTAGTCCCACACTCTCGTGTCAGTCCCTAATCTAATCGCACAATCTCCAGTCAGACCTCAAACTAATCCCAGTCTTGTGTCTTTCTCCACAGAATTCCCAGACTCTGGTTGCAGTCTGCAAGTTAATCCAATAGTCTCCTGTCTGACCCCAAACTGATCTCACAGTCTCGTGTCCATCAGGAAACTATTCTCACACTCTCGTGTGAGTCCCCAAACTAATCCCACAGTCTCGTGTAAGACCTCAAAATAATCCCACAGTCCATTGCCCATCGCGAAACTACTCCCACAGTCTTGTGACAGTCCCCAAACTAACCCCACATTTTCCTGTCACTCTCCAAACAAATCCCACAGCCTCGTGTCAGTCCTCAAAATAATCCCACAGTCCATTGTCCATTCCAAAACTACTCCCACAGTTTCATGTGCATCACGAAACTAGTCTCACACTCTCGTGTAAGTCCCCAAACTAATCCAACATTTTCCTGTCAGTCCCCAAACTAATCCGTCACTCTCTTGTCTGTCCCCAAACATCTCCCACAGTCTCGTGTCATTCCCCAAACAATTCCCACAGTCATGTCAGTCCCCAAACAAATCCCACAGTCTCGTGTCAGTCCTCAAATTAATCCAACATTCCGTTGTCTGACCCTAAACTACACCCGCAGTCTCGTGTGCGTCACAAAACTAATCACACACTCTCTTGTCAGTCCCCAAACCAAACCCACAGTGTTGTGTCAGAGCTCAAACTAGTCCCACACTCTCGTGTCAGTCCCTAATCTAATCGCACAATCTCCAGTCAGACCTCACACTAGTCCCACACTCTCATGTCAGTCCCTAATCTAATCGCACAATCTCCAGTCAGACCTCACACTAGCCCCACACTCTCGTGTCAGTCCCTAATCTAATCGCACAATCTCCAGTCAGACCTCAAACTAGTCCCACACTCTCATGTCAGTCCCTAATCTAATCGCACAATCTCCAGTCAGACCTCAAACTAATCCCACACTCTCGTGTCTTTCTCCACAGAATTCCCAGACTCTGGTTGCAGTCTGCAAGTTAATCCAATAGTCTCCTGTCTGACCCCAAACTGATCTCACAGTCTCGTGTCCATCAGGAAACTATTCTCACACTCTCGTGTAAGTCCCCAAACTAATCCCACAGTCTCGTGTAAGACCTCAAAATAATCCCACAGTCCATTGCCCATCCCGAAACTACTCCCACACTCTCGTGTAAGACCCCAAACTAATCCAACATTTTCCTGTCAGTCCCCAAACTGATTCGTCAGTCTCGTGTCTGTCCCCAAACTTTCTCACACTCAAGTGTACGTCCCCAAACTAATCTCACAGTCTCTATCTGTCCCCATCGAATTCCCAGACTCTCGCGGCAGTCCCCAAAGTGATACCACATTCTCGTCTCTGCCCCCAAACTACTCCCACAGCCTCGTGTCAGTCCCCCAACTAAACCCAGTCCATTGTGTCAGTCCCCAAACAAATCCCACAGTCTCCAGTCAGTCCTCAAACTAATCACACAGTCTCGTGTCAGTCTTCAAATTAATCCCACAGTCCATTGTCTGTCCCGAAACTACTCCCACAGTCTCATGTGCGTCACAAAACTAATCTCATACTCTCGTGTCAGTCACCAAACTAATCCAACATTTTCCTGTCAGTCCCGAAACAAATTCCACATTCTCGTGTCATTCCCCAAACGGATCCCACAGTCTGTGTCAGTCCCTAAACTAATTCCACAGTCTCGTGTCTGTCCCAAAACTAATTGCACAATCTCCAGTCAGTCTTCAAACTAATCTGTCAGTCTCGTGTCTGTTCCCAAAGTGATAGCACAATCTAGTCTCAGTCACCAAACTACTCCCACAGCCTCGAGTCAGTCCCCAGACTGATCCCTCAGTCTCACGTCAGTGCCCAAACTAATCCCACAACCTCGTGTCAGTCCCCAGACTGATCTCTCAGTTTCACGTCAGTGCCCAAACTACTCCCACAGCCTCGTGTCAGTCCCCAGACTGATCTCTCAGTCTCACGTCAGTGCCAAAACTACTCCCACAACCTCGTGTCAGTCCCCAGACTGATCTCTCAGTCTCACGTCAGTGCCAAAACTACTCCCACAGCCTCGTGTCAGTCCCCAGACTGATCTCTCAGTCTCCTGTCAGTGCCAAAACTACTCCCACATCCTCGTGTCAGTCCTCAAAATAATCACACAGTCCATTGTCCGTACCAAAACTACTCCCACAGTTTCATGTGCATCACGAAACTAGACTCACACTCACGTTTCACTCCCCAAACTCATCCAACATTTTCCTCTCAGTCCCCAAACCAAACCCACAGTGTCATGTCAGAGCTCAAACTAGTCCCACACTCTCGTGTCAGTCCCTAATCTAATCGCACAATCTCCAGTCAGTCCTCAAACTAATCCCACAGTCTCGTGTCTTTCTTCACAGAATTCCCAGACTCTAGTTGCAGTCTGCAAGTTAATCCGATAGTCTCGTGTCTGACCCCAAACTGATCTCACAGTCTCATGTCCATCATGAAACTAATCACACACTCTCGTTTCAGTCCCCAAACTGATCCTGCAGTATCGTTTCAATCCCCAAACTGATACGACATTCTCGTCTCAGTCCCCAAACTAATCTCAGTCATGTGTCAGACCCTACAGTATTCCCAGACTATTGTGTCAGTCCCCAAACTAATCCGTCACTCTCGTCTGTCTCCAAACTACTCCCTCAGCTTCCCGTCAGTCCCAAAACTAAACTCAGTCTCGTGAAAATCACCTAACTGATCACAGAGTCTCGTATCAGTCCACAAACTAATCCATCAGTCTCGTGTCTGTCCCCAAACAACTCCCACAGTTTTGTGTCAGTCCCCAAACTCTCACAGTCACGTGTCAGACCCTATGGCATTCTCAGACTCTCGTGTCAATCCCCAAACTAATCCGTCACTCTCTTGTCTGTCCCCAAACAACTCCCACAGTCTCGTGTCATTCCCCAAACGGATCCCACAGTCTGAGTCAGTCCCTAAACTAATACCACAGTCTCGTGTCTGTCCCTAAACTAATTGCACAATCTCCAGTCAGTCTTCAAACTAATCTGTCAGTCTCGTGTCTGTTCCCAAAGTGAGAGCACAATCTCGTCTCAGTCACCAAACTACTCCCACAGCCTCGAGTCAGTCCCCAGACTGATCTCTCAGTCTCACATCAGTGCCCAAACTACTCCCACAGCCTCGTGTCAGACCCCAAACTAATCCCTCAGTCTCCTGTCAGTCCCCAAACTAATCTCACTTTCTTGTGCCATTCCCCAAACTAGTCCCATATTTTCCTGTCAGTCCCCAAAAAAATCCCATATAATCGTATCTGTACCCAAACTGATCCGTCAGTCTTGTGTCACTTCCAAAACTAAACTCAACATCTCGTGTCTGTCCCCAAACTACTCCCACAGTCTCTTGTCTGTCCCCAAACTACTCTCTCAGCTTCGTTTCAGTCCCAAATCTAAACTCAAGAGTCTCGTGAAAATCACCTAACTGATCCCAGAGTCTCGTGTCAGTCCGCAAACTGATCACACAGGCTCGTGTCAGTCCCCAAACTAATCCCTCAGTCTCATGTCAATCCCTTAACTGACCCGAGTCTCGTGTCAGTCCCCAAACTAATCCCTCAGTCTCGTGTCAATCCCTTAACTGACCCTAGAGGCTCGTGTCAGTCCCCAAACTAATCCCAGTCTCGCGTAAGACTTCAAAATAATCCCACAGTCCATTGCCCATCCCGAAACTACTCCCACAGTCTCGTGACAGTCCCCAAACTAACCCCACATTTTCCTGACAGTCTGCAAACAAATCCCACAATCTCGTGTTAGTGATTCGTCAGTCTCATGTCAGTGCCCGAACAGATTCCACAGTCTCATGTCCATCATAAAACTAATCACACACTCTCGTTTCAGTCCCCAGACTGATCCTGCAGTATCGTTTCAATCCCCAAACTGATACGACATTCTCGTCTCAGTCCCCAAACTAATCTCAGTCATGTGTCAGACACTACAGTATTCCCAGACTATTGTGTCAGTCCCCAAACTAATCCGTCACTCTCGTCTGTCTCCAAACTACTCCCTCAGCTTCCTGTCAGTCACAAAACTAAACTCAGTCTCGTGAAAATCACCTAACTGATCACAGAGTCTCGTATCAGTCCACAAACTAATCCATCAGTCTCGTGTCTGTCCCCAAACAACTCCCTCAGCTTCGTGTCAGTCCCAAAACTAAACTCAGTCTCGTGAAAATCACCTAACTGATTCCAAAGTCTCGTGTCAGTCCACAAACTAATCCATCAGTCTCGTGTCTGTCCCCAAACAACTCCCACAGTTTTGTGTCAGTCCCCAAACTACTCCCAGTCACGTGTCAGACCCTACGGCATTCTCAGACTCTCGTGTCAATCCCCAAACTAATCCGTCACTCTCTTGTCTGTCCCCAAACATCTCCCACAGTCTCGTGTCATTCCCCAAACAATTCCCACAGTCATGTCAGTCCCCAAACAAATCCCACAGTCTCGTGTCAGTCCTCAAATTAATCCAACATTCCGTTGTCTGACCCTAAACTACACCCGCAGTCTCGTGTGCGTCACAAAACTAATCACACACTCTCTTGTCAGTCCCCAAACCAAACCCACAGTGTTGTGTCAGAGCTCAAACTAGTCCCACACTCTCGTGTCAGTCCCTAATCTAATCGCACAATCTCCAGTCAGACCTCACACTAGTCCCACACTCTCATGTCAGTCCCTAATCTAATCGCACAATCTCCAGTCAGACCTCACACTAGCCCCACACTCTCGTGTCAGTCCCTAATCTAATCGCACAATCTCCAGTCAGACCTCAAACTAGTCCCACACTCTCATGTCAGTCCCTAATCTAATCGCACAATCTCCAGTCAGACCTCAAACTAATCCCACACTCTCGTGTCTTTCTCCACAGAATTCCCAGACTCTGGTTGCAGTCTGCAAGTTAATCCAATAGTCTCCTGTCTGACCCCAAACTGATCTCACAGTCTCGTGTCCATCAGGAAACTATTCTCACACTCTCGTGTAAGTCCCCAAACTAATCCCACAGTCTCGTGTAAGACCTCAAAATAATCCCACAGTCCATTGCCCATCCCGAAACTACTCCCACACTCTCGTGTAAGACCCCAAACTAATCCAACATTTTCCTGTCAGTCCCCAAACTGATTCGTCAGTCTCGTGTCTGTCCCCAAACTTTCTCACACTCAAGTGTACGTCCCCAAACTAATCTCACAGTCTCTATCTGTCCCCATCGAATTCCCAGACTCTCGCGGCAGTCCCCAAAGTGATACCACATTCTCGTCTCTGCCCCCAAACTACTCCCACAGCCTCGTGTCAGTCCCCCAACTAAACCCAGTCCATTGTGTCAGTCCCCAAACAAATCCCACAGTCTCCAGTCAGTCCTCAAACTAATCACACAGTCTCGTGTCAGTCTTCAAATTAATCCCACAGTCCATTGTCTGTCCCGAAACTACTCCCACAGTCTCATGCGCGTCACAAAACTAATCTCATACTCTCGTGTCAGTCACCAAACTAATCCAACATTTTCCTGTCAGTCCCGAAACAAATTCCACATTCTCGTGTCATTCCCCAAACGGATCCCACAGTCTGAGTCAGTCCCTAAACTAATTCCACAGTCTTGTGTCTGTCCCTAAACTAATTGCACAATCTCCAGTCAGTCTTCAAACTAATCTGTCAGTCTCGTGTCTGTCCCCAAAGTGATAGCACAATCTAGTCTCAGTCACCAAACTACTCCCACAGCCTCGAGTCAGTCCCCAGACTGATCTGTCAGTCTCACGTCAGTGCCCAAACTAATCCCACAACCTCGTGTCAGTCCCCAGACTGATCTGTCAGTCTCACGTCAGTGCCCAAACTACTCCCACAGCCTCATGTCAGTCCCCAGACTGATCTCTCAGTCTCACGTCAGTGCCAAAACTACTCCCACAGCCTCGTGTCAGTCCCCAGACTGATCTCTCAGTCTCATGTCAGTGCCCAATCTAATCCCACATCCTCGTGTCAGTCCTCAAAATAATCACACAGTCCATTGTCCGTACCAAAACTACTCCCACAGTTTCATGTGCATCACGAAACTAGACTCACACTCACGTATCACTCCCCAAACTCATCCAACATTTTCCTCTCAAACAAAACCCACAGTGTTGTGTCAGAGCTCAAACTAGTCCAACACTCTCGTGTCAGTCCCTAATCTAATCGCACAATCTCCAGTCAGTCCTCAAACTAATCCCACAGTCTCGTGTCTTTTTTCACAGAATTCCCAGACTCCAGTTGCAGTCTGCAAGTTAATCCGATAGTCTCATGTCTGACCCCAAACTGATCTCAGTCTCGTGTCCATCATGAAACTAATCACACACTCTCGTTTCAGTCCCCAAACTGATCCTGCAGTATCGTTTCAATCCCCAAACTGATACGACATTCTCGTCTCAGTCCCCAAACTAATCTCAGTCATGTGTCAGACCCTACAGTATTCCCAGACTATTGTGTCAGTCCCCAAACTAATCCGTCACTCTCGTCTGTCTCCAAACTACTCCCTCAGCTTCCTGTCAGTCACAAAACTAAACTCAGTCTCGTGAAAATCACCTAACTGATCACAGAGTCTCGTATCAGTCCACAAACTAATCCTTCAGTCTCGTGTCTGTCCCCAAACAACTCCCTCAGCTTCGTGTCAGTCCCAAAACTAAACTCAGTCTCGTGAAAATCACCTAACTGATTCCAAAGTCTCGTGTCAGTCCACAAACTAATCCATCAGTCTCGTGTCTGTCCCCAAACAACTCCCACAGTTTTGTGTCAGTCCCCAAACTCTCACAGTCACGTGTCAGACCCTACGGCATTCTCAGACTCTCGTGTCAATCCCCAAACTAATCCGTCACTCTCTTGTCTGTCCCCAAACAACTCCCACTGTCTCGTGTCATTCCCCAAACGGATCCCACAGTCTGAGTCAGTCCCTAAACTAATACCACAGTCTCGTGTCTGTCCCTAAACTAATTGCACGATCTCCAGTCAGTCTTCAAACTAATCTGTCAGTCTCGTGTCTGTTCCCAAAGTGATAGCACAATCTCGTCTCAGTCACCAAACTACTCCCACAGCCTCGAGTCAGTCCCCAGACTGATCTCTCAGTCTCACATCAGTGCCCAAACTACTCCCACAGCCTCGTGTCAGACCCCAAACTAATCCCTCAGTCTCCTGTCAGTCCCCAAACTAATCTCACTTTCTTGTGCCATTCCCCAAACTAGTCCCATATTTTCCTGTCAGTCCCCAAAAAAATCCCATATAATCGTATCTGTACCCAAACTGATCCGTCAGTCTTGTGTCACTTCCAAAACTAAACTCAACATCTCGTGTCTGTCCCCAAACTACTCCCACAGTCTCTTGTCTGTCCCCAAACTACTCTCTCAGCTTCGTTTCAGTCCCAAAACTAAACTCAAGAGTCTCGTGAAAATCACCTAACTGATCCCAGAGTCTCGTGTCAGTCCGCAAACTGATCACACAGGCTCGTGTCAGTCCCCAAACTAATCCCTCAGTCTCATGTCAATCCCTTAACTGACCCGAGTCTCGTGTCAGTCCCCAAACTAATCCCTCAGTCTCGTGTCAATCCCTTAACTGACCCTAGAGGCTCGTGTCAGTCCCCAAACTAATCCCAGTCTCGCGTAAGACTTCAAAATAATCCCACAGTCCATTGCCCATCCCGAAACTACTCCCACAGTCTCGTGACAGTCCCCAAACTAACCCCACATTTTCCTGACAGTCTGCAAACAAATCCCACAATCTCGTGTTAGTGATTCGTCAGTCTCATGTCAGTGCCCGAACAGATTCCACAGTCTCATGTCCATCATAAAACTAATCACACACTCTCGTTTCAGTCCCCAGACTGATCCTGCAGTATCGTTTCAATCCCCAAACTGATACGACATTCTCTTCTCAGTCCCCAAACTAATCTCAGTCATGTGTCAGACACTACAGTATTCCCAGACTATTGTGTCAGACCCCAAACTAATCCGTCACTCTCGTCTGTCTCCAAACTACTCCCACAGCTTCCTGTCAGTCACAAAACTAAACTCAGTCTCGTGAAAATCACCTAACTGATCACAGAGTCTCGTATCAGTCCACAAACTAATCCATCAGTCTCGTGTCTGTCCCCAAACATCTCCCACAGTTTTGTGTCAGTCCCCAAACTACTCCCAGTCACGTGTCAGACCCTACGGCGGGGGTCGGCAACCTGCGGCTCCCGAGCCATTTGTGGCTCTTTCACCTCTATGCTGCGGCTCCCTGTGGCTTTGGGAAATAATTGGTCAGTATTTAATTAAAATGTATTTTATGTTAGTTTGTTAGCTTTTGAAATGTAATTATGGTGATCTTGTACAACCTAAGTGTAGCGACACATTTCCTGCCACATCCGAAACGGCTCACAATTAGCCAGCATTCCGGCTAAGGGAGATAGCCTACGGGGGTTTGTGAGTACGCGTCTTTTGCAGCATCTGCGTCCATGGGGGCTGGGTTGAGGGAGGCTTAAAAGCAAGGCTGTTTAGTTCAAATAAAGCTATCTTTGACTGCAGTTTACTGACACCGCTACAACGTGTTTTTATCGCTGGCTGTCCAGACGGAAGGTGCTGAAACGCTTTGTCGCGTGTCTGGAAGAAGTGAAAACTTTCCTGGGCAGCAAAGGGCTCACCTTTCCTGAGCTGGAACAGCCAGAGTGGCTGGAAAAGCTACACTTCATGGTAGACATGACAGCGCACCTGAACACGCTGAACACAGCTCTTCAGGGGAAAGGACGTACAGCCCTGCACATGTTGGAGGATGTTTTGGCATTCGAGCGCAAGTTGACAGTGCTTGCCAGAGATTTACAGAAAGGCACTTTGTCTCACTTCCCCAATTTGAGAGAGTTCAAACAAGGTCACGACATGATAATTTCGGAGTATTTACATTCTGCAATCATCGCAATGCAAACATCGTTTGGGAAACGCTTCTGTGAGTTCAGAGAGGAAAAAAACACATTATCCTTCCCGGTCACTCCCTTAAGCATCGATCCTTCCCTACTGAATACGACTGCATTGGCAGGTGTGAGTCAGCCTGATCTTGAGATGGAACTGGCCGTCATAGCCGACAAAGACATATGGGTGTCCAAGTTTAGACGCTTGACAGCAGACCTTGAAGATGTTGCCCGTCAGAAGGCCGTTCTTGCTCAGAAACACAAATGGAGTGATATTGAAAACCTCACAGATGACAGCTTGCGATCCTGTGTAAAGATGAAGGTGACATCATACAGCCCTGATGTGCAGACGCTGTGCGCTGAGGTCCAGGAGCAGAAATCCCATTAACCAAGTATGATAAATATTTTAATTGCCTATTATTTTACTTATATTCATATTTTTTCATTGTTCAGTGAAATAGTCCTTTCATTTTTCAGGATGACAGCTGGCTGACGTTATTTTTGGTTTGCTGCTGGCGGAAAATTTAAGTTCGGCGTTTTTCATAAATACAAGAAGGACTCAAATAGACATTGAATATTTTACTTAAAAGTAACTTTCAACCCAACGTCTTTTTTTCGGAGTTCAAAATGTTTTTGTTGCATGCAGAAATGTAATTTCGTTTTCTCTGCAGGAGTTCATCAATTTCATAAATGCAACACATTATAGTTTGTTTATACATAGCATAAAGGCAAAAAAAACGTTGTATGCAGTGTTATTTCATTTTAAATGTCAAACGGGTTTTGCAGCTCCCAGTGTTTTCTTTTCTGTGGGAAACGGGTCCAAGTGGCTCTTTCAGTGGTAAAGGTTGCTGACCCCTGCCCTACGGCATTCTCAGACTCTCGTGTCAATCCCCAAACTAATCCGTCACTCTCTTGTCTGTCCCCAAACAACTCCCACAGTCTCGTGTCATTCCCCAAACAATTCCCACAGTCATGTCAGTCCCCAAACAAATCCCACAGTCTCGTGTCAGTCCTCAAATTAATCCAACATTCCGTTGTCTGACCCTAAACTACACCCGCAGTCTCGTGTGCGTCACAAAACTAATCTCACACTCTCTTGTCAGTCCCCAAACCAAACCCACAGTGTTGTGTCAGAGCTCAAACTAGTCCCACACTCTCGTGTCAGTCCCTAATCTAATCGCACAATCTCCAGTCAGACCTCACACTAGTCCCACACTCTCATGTCAGTCCCTAATCTAATCGCACAATCTCCAGTCAGACCTCACACTAGCCCCACACTCTCGTGTCAGTCCCTAATCTAATCGCACAATCTCCAGTCAGACCTCAAACTAGTCCCACACTCTCATGTCAGTCCCTAATCTAATCGCACAATCTCCAGTCAGACCTCAAACTAATCCCACACTCTCGTGTCTTTCTCCACAGAATTCCCAGACTCTGGTTGCAGTCTGCAAGTTAATCCAATAGTCTCCTGTCTGACCCCAAACTGATCTCACAGTCTCGTGTCCATCAGGAAACTATTCTCACACTCTCGTGTAAGTCCCCAAACTAATCCCACAGTCTCGTGTAAGACCTCAAAATAATCCCACAGTCCATTGCCCATCCCGAAACTACTCCCACACTCTCGTGTAAGACCCCAAACTAATCCAACATTTTCCTGTCAGTCCCCAAACTGATTCGTCAGTCTCGTGTCTGTCCCCAAACTTTCTCACACTCAAGTGTACGTCCCCAAACTAATCTCACAGTCTCTATCTGTCCCCATCGAATTCCCAGACTCTCGCGGCAGTCCCCAAAGTGATACCACATTCTCGTCTCTGCCCCCAAACTACTCCCACAGCCTCGTGTCAGTCCCCCAACTAAACCCAGTCCATTGTGTCAGTCCCCAAACAAATCCCACAGTCTCCAGTCAGTCCTCAAACTAATCACACAGTCTCGTGTCAGTCTTCAAATTAATCCCACAGTCCATTGTCTGTCCCGAAACTACTCCCACAGTCTCATGCGCGTCACAAAACTAATCTCATACTCTCGTGTCAGTCACCAAACTAATCCAACATTTTCCTGTCAGTCCCGAAACAAATTCCACATTCTCGTGTCATTCCCCAAACGGATCCCACAGTCTGAGTCAGTCCCTAAACTAATTCCACAGTCTCGTGTCTGTCCCTAAACTAATTGCACAATCTCCAGTCAGTCTTCAAACTAATCTGTCAGTCTCGTGTCTGTCCCCAAAGTGATAGCACAATCTAGTCTCAGTCACCAAACTACTCCCACAGCCTCGAGTCAGTCCCCAGACTGATCTGTCAGTCTCACGTCAGTGCCCAAACTAATCCCACAACCTCGTGTCAGTCCCCAGACTGATCTGTCAGTCTCACGTCAGTGCCCAAACTACTCCCACAGCCTCATGTCAGTCCCCAGACTGATCTCTCAGTCTCACGTCAGTGCCAAAACTACTCCCACAGCCTCGTGTCAGTCCCCAGACTGATCTCTCAGTCTCATGTCAGTGCCCAATCTAATCCCACATCCTCGTGTCAGTCCTCAAAATAATCACACAGTCCATTGTCCGTACCAAAACTACTCCCACAGTTTCATGTGCATCACGAAACTAGACTCACACTCACGTATCACTCCCCAAACTCATCCAACATTTTCCTCTCAAACAAAACCCACAGTGTTGTGTCAGAGCTCAAACTAGTCCAACACTCTCGTGTCAGTCCCTAATCTAATCGCACAATCTCCAGTCAGTCCTCAAACTAATCCCACAGTCTCGTGTCTTTTTTCACAGAATTCCCAGACTCCAGTTGCAGTCTGCAAGTTAATCCGACAGTCTCCTGTCTGACCCCAAACTGATCTCACAGTCTCGTGTCCATCAGGAAACTATTCTCACACTCTCGTGTACGTCCCCAAACTAATCCCACAGTCTCGTGTGAGACCTCAAAATAAACCCACAGTCCATTGCCCATCCCAAAACTACTCCCACAGTCTCGTGACAGTCCCCAAACTAACCCCACATTTTCCTGTCACTCTCCAAACAAATCCCACATTCTCGTGTTAGTCCCCAAACTGATCCGTCAGTCTCATGTCAGTGCCCGAACAGATCTCACAGTCTCGTTTCAGTCCCTAAAGGGATCCCAGTCTCGTATCTGTCCCCAGAATGATCTCACAGTCTCGTGTCAGTCCCCAAAAAGATTCCACAGTCATATGTCTATCACTAAACTAATCTCACATTCTCGTCTCAGTCCCAAAACTGATCCCACTGTCTCGTGTCCGTCCCCAAACTAATCTCACACTCTCATTTCAGTCCCCAAACTAATCCAACAGCCTCATGACAGTCCTCAATCTAATTCCACAGTCTGCTGTCTCCACAGAATTACCAGACACTAGTGTCAGTCCGCAAACTAATCCATCAGTCTCGTGTCTGTCTCCAAACTGATCTCACAGTCGTGTCAGTCCACAAACTTATCTAACAGTCTCGTGTCTATCACAAAACTAATCTCACACTCTCGTGTCAGTCCACAAACTGATCTCACAGTCTGCTGTCAGTCCACAAACCAATCTCACAGTCTTGTGTCAATCCCTTAACTGACCCCAGTCTCGTGTCAGTGCCAAAACTAATCCCTCAGTCTCCTGTCAGTCTCCAAACTAATCTCACTCTCTTGTGCCACTCCCCAAACTAGTCCTATATTTTCCTGTCGGTTCCCAAAAAAATCCCATATAATCGTATCTGTCCCCAAACTGATCCGTCAGTCTTGTGACAGTCCCTAAACTAATCCCGCAGTCTCATGTCAGTTCCAAAACTAAACTCAACGTCTCATGTCTGTCCCCAAACTACTCCCACAGTCTCGTGTCCATCACGAAACTAATCTCACACTCTCGTTTCAGTCCACAAACTGATCCCTCAATCTCGTGCCAGTCCCCAATATGATACGACATTCTCGTCTCATTCCCCAAACTAGTCCCATATTTTCCTGTCAGTCCCCAAAATACTCACACAGCCTCGTGTCAGAACCCAAACTAATCCCACAGTCTTGTGTCCATCACAAAACTAATCTCACGCTCTCGTTTCAGTCCACAAACTAATCCCTCAGTCTCTTGTGCCATTCCCAAACTAGTCCCATATTTTCCTGTCAGTCCCCAAAAAAATCCCACATAATCGTACCTGTACCCAAACTGATCCGTCAGTCTTGTGTCACTTCAAAGACTAAACTCAACATCTCGTGTCTGTCCCCAAACTACTCCCACAGTCTCGTGTCACTCCCCAAATTACCCCCACTCTCGTGTCAGTCCACAAACTAATCGCACAATCTCCAGTCAGTCCTCAAACTGATCCCTCAGTCTCGTGTTAGTCCCCAAACTGACCCTCAGTCTCGTCTCAGTCCCCAAACTAGTCCCACACTCTCGTGTCTGTCCCCAAAATGATACGATATTCTCGTCTCAGTCCCCAAACTAATCCCAGTCACGTGTCAGACCCTACAGTATTCCCAGACTCTCATGTCAGTCACCAAACTAATCCGTCACCCTCGTCTGTCCCCAAACTACTCCCAGTGTAGTGTCATTCCCCAAACAACTCCCACGGTCTCGTGTCAGTCCTCAAATTAATCCAACAGTCCGTTGTCCGTCCCTAAACTAATCCCACACTCTCGTGTCAGTGCCCAAACTGATCTCAGTTTCATATCGGTCCCCAAACTAATTCCTCTCGTCTCAAGTCAGTCCCAAAACTAAACTCAGAGTCTCCTGTCAGTCCCCAAACAGATTCCACAGTCACGTGTCCATCACGAAACTAGTCTCACACTCCCGTCTCAGTCCGCAAACTGATCACACAGGCTCGTGTCAGTCCCCAAATAGATCCCACAGCCTCGTGTCAGTCCCCAAACTGACCCTCAGTCTCGTCTCAGTCCCCAAACTAGTCCCACACTCTCGTGTCAGTACCCAAACTAATCGCACAGTCTAGTACAGGTCCTCAATATAAACCCACAGTCCATTCTCCATGCTGAAACTACTCCCACGTTCTTGAGTCAGTCCCCAAACTGATCCCTCAGTCTGGCGTCTGTCCCCAAAATCTCACAGTCTCGTGTCAGTCCACAAACAGATTCCACAGTCCCGTGTGCATCACAAAACTAATCTCACACTCTCGTTTCAGTCCCCAAACCGATCCCTCAGTCTCGTGTCAGTCCCCAAAATGATACGACATTCTCGATTCAGTCCCCAAACTAATCCCAGTCACGTGTCAGCCCCATAGAATTCCCAGGATTTTGTGCCAGTCACCAAACTAATCGCATGTTTTCCTGTCAATCCCCAAACAAATCCCACATTCTGATGTCAGTCCCTAAACTGTTCTGTCAGTCTCGTGTCAATCCCCAAACTAATCTCTCTCTTGTGCCATTCCCCAAACTAGTCCTATATTTTCCTGACAGTCCCCAAAAAAATCCCATATAATCGTATCTGTACACAAACTGATCTGTCAGTCTTGTGTCACTTCCAAAACTAAACATAACGTCTCGTGTCTGTCCCCAAACTACTCCCACAGCCTCGTGTCAGTCCCCAAACTAATTTTCAGTCTCATCTCAGTCCCCAAAATGATACACCAATCTCGTCTCAGTCCACAAATTAATCCCAGTCACGTGTCAGACCCCATAGTCTTCCCAGACTCACATGTCAGTCACCAAACTAATCGCATATTTTCCTGTCAATCACCAAACAAATCCCACATTCTCAAGAAATCTTCAAATTAATCCCACAGTTCACTTTCTGTCCAGAAAATACTCCTACTGTCTCATGCCCGTCCCCAAACTAATCTCACACTCTCGTTTCAGTCCCCAAACTAATCCAACAGCCTCATGACCGTCCTCAAACTAATCCCACAGTCTCCTGTCCGTCTCCACAGAATTACCAGACCCTAGTGTCAATCCGCAAACTAATCCGTCAGTCTCGTGTCTGTCTCCAAACTGATCTCACAGTCTTGCGTCAGTCCCCAAACTAATCCCATTCTCTTGTGCCATTCCCCAAACTAGTCCCATATTTTCCTATCAGTCCCATAGTATTCCCAGACTCTCGTGTCAGTCCCCAAACTAATCCGTCAGTCTCGAGTCTGACTCCAAACTGATCTCACAGTCTCGTGTCAGTCCCCAAATAGATCTCACGGTCTCGTGTCTATCACAAAACTAATCTCACACTCTCGTGTAAGTCCCCAAACTGATCCCTCAGTCTCGTGTCAATCCCTTAACTGACCCAAGAGACTCATGTCAGTCCCCAAACTAATCCCTCAGTCCACTGTCAGTCCCTAAACTAATCTCACTCTCTTGTGCCATTCCCCAAACTAGTCCCATATATTCCTATCAGTCCCATAGTATTCCCAGACTCTCGTGTCAGTCCCCAAACTAATCCGTCAGTCTCGAGTCTGACTCCAAACTGATCTCACAGTCTCGTATCAGTCCCCAAACACATCTCACGGTCTCGTGTCTATCACAAAACTGATCTCACACTCTCGTGTAAATCGCCAAACTGATCCTTCAGTCTTGTGTCAGTCCCTAAACTGATCCCGCAGTCTCATGCCAGTTCCAAAACTAAACACAACGTCTCGTGTCTGTCCCCAAACTAATCCTAGAGTCTCGTGTCAGACCCCACAGTATTCCCAGACGCTCGTGTCAGTCACCAAACTAATCGCACGTTTTCCTGTCAATCCCCACACAAATCCCACATTCAAATGTCAGTCCTCAAACTGTTCTGTCAGTCTCGTGTCAATCCCTTAACTGACCCAAGAGTCTCGTGTCAGTCCCCAAACTAATCCGACAGTCTCGTTTTAGTCCCCAAACAAATCCAACAGTGTCATGTCAGTCCTCAAACTAATCCTACAGTCTCCTGACTGTCTCCACAGATTTACCAGACTCTACTGTCAGTCCACAAACTAATCTATCAGTCTCGTGTCTGTCTCCAAACTGATCTCATAGTCTCGTATCAGTCCCCAAACAGATTTAACGGTCTCGTGTCTATCACAAAACTAATCTCACACTCTCGTGTAAGTCCCCAAACTGATCCCTCTGTCTCGTGTTAGTCCTCAAATTAATCCAACAGTCCATTCTCCATCCCAAAACTACTCCTAGTCTTGTGTCTGTCCCCAAACTACTCCATCAGCTTCATGTCAGTCCCAAAACTAATCTCAGTCTTGTGAAAATCACCTAACTGATCCGAGAGTCACGTGTCAGTCCCCAAGCTAACCGTCACTCTCTTGTCTGTCCCCAAACTACTCCCACAGCCTCGTGTCTGTCCCCAAACTAATCCCACAGCCTTGTGTTAGTCCCCAAACGAATCCCACACTCTTGTGTCAGTCCTCAAAATGATACGACATTCACCGTCTCAGTCCCCAATCTACCAGTCACGTGTCAGACCCCATAGTATTCCCAGACTCTCGTGCCAATCCCCAAACTAATCCGTCACTCTCTTGTCTGTCCCCAAACTACTCCTACAGTCTCGTGTCATTCCCCAAACAACTCCCACAGTCATATGTCAGTCCCTAAACGAATCCCACAGTCTTGTGTCAGTCCTCAAATTAATCCAACAGTCCATTGTCCGTCCCTAAACTACACCCGCAGTCTCGAGTGAGTCATAAAATTAATCTCACACTCTAGGGTCAGTCCCCAAACCAATCCCACAATCTCGTGTCAGTCCACAAACAGATCATTCAGTCTCATGTCAGTCCCCAAACAGATCCCACTGCCTTGTGTCAGTCCCCAAATTAGTCCCACACACTTGTGTCAGTCCCCAAACTCATCCCACACTCTTGTGATAGTCCCCAAACTCATCCCACACTCTTGTGTCAGTCCCCAAACTCATCCCACAACCTCGTGTCAGTCCCCAAACTCAACCCACACTCTTGTGACAGTCCCCAAACTCATCCCACAACCTCCTGTCAGTCCCCAAACTCATCCAACACTCTTGTGACAGTCCGCAAACTCATCTCACACTCTCGTGTCAGACCCCAAACTCATCCCACACTCTTGTGTCAGTCCCCAAACAAATCACACAGCCTCGTGTCAGTCCTCAAAATAATCACACTGTCCATTGTCCGTAACAAAACTACTCCCACAGTTTCACGTGCATCACAAAACTAGACTCACACTCACGTATCACTCCCCAAACTCATCCAACATTTTCCTGTCAGTCCCCAAACAAATCCCACAGTGTTGTGTCAGAGCTCAAACTAGTCCCACACTCTCGTGTCAGTCCCTGAACTAATCGCACAATCTCCAGTCAGTCCTCAAACTGATCACACAGTCTCGTGTCAGTCCCCAAACTGATCCCACACTCTTGTGGCAGTCCCCAAACTGATCCCACACTCTCGTGTCAGTCCTCAAATTAATCCAACAGTCCATTGTCCGTCCCTAAACTACACCCGCAGTCTCGAGTGCGTCATAAAATTAATCTCACACTCCAGGGTCAGTCCCCAAACCAATCCCACAATCTCGTGTCAGTCCACAAACAGATCATTCAGTCTCATGTCAGTCCCCAAACAGATCCCACTACCTTGTGTCAGTCCCCAAATTAGTCCCACACACTTGTGTCAGTCCCCAAACTCATCCCACACTCTTGTGACAGTCCCCAATCTCATCCCACACTCTTGTGTCATTCCCCAAACTCATCCCACAACCTCGTGTCAGTCCCCAAACTCATCCCACACTCTTGTGACAGTCCGCAAACTCATCTCACACTCTCGTGTCAGTCCCCAAACTCATCCCACACTCTTGTGTCAGTCCCCAAACTAATCACACAGCCTCGTGTCAGTCCTCAAAATAATCACACAGTCCATTGTCCGTAACAAAACTACTCCCACAGTTTCACGTGCATCTCAAAACTAGACTCACACTCACGTATCACTCCCCAAACTCATCCAACATTTTCCTGTCAGTCCCCAAACAAATCCCACAGTGTTGTGTCAGAGCTCAAACTAGTCCCACACTCTCGTGTCAGTCCCTAAACTAATCGCACAATCTCCAGTCAGTCCTCAAACTGATCACACAGTCTCGTGTCAGTCCCCAAACTGATCCCACACTCTTGTGGCAGTCCCCAAACTGATCCAACACTCTCGTGTCAGTCCTCAAATTAATCCAACAGTCCATTGTCCGTCCCTAAATTACACCCGCAGTCTCGAGTGCGTCATAAAATTAATCTCACACTCTAGGGTCAGTCCCCAAACCAATCCCACAATCTCGTGTCAGTCCACAAACAGATCATTCAGTCTCATGTCAGTCCCCAAACAGATCCCACTGCCTTGTATCAGTCCCCAAATTAGTCCCACACACTTGTGTCAGTCCCCAAACTCATCCCACACTCTTGTGACAGTCCCCAAACTCATCCCACACTCTTGTGTCAGTCCCCAAACTCATCCCACAACCTCGTGTCAGTCCTCAAACTTACCCCACAGTCTCGTGTCTGTCCCCAAACTAATCGCACAGCCTTGTGTTAGTCCCCAAACTAATCCCACAACCTCGTGTCAGTCCCCAAACTCATCCCACACTCTTGTGACAGTCCGCAAACTCATCTCACACTCTCGTGTCAGTCCCCAAACTCACCCCACACTCTTGTGTCAGTCCCCAAACTAATCACACAGCCTCGTGTCAGTCCTCAAAATAATCACACTGTCCATTGTCAGGAACAAAACTACTCCCACAGTTTCACGTGCATCACAAAACTAGACTCCCCAAACTCATCCAACATTTTCCTGTCAGTCCCCAAACAAATCCCACAGTGTTGTGTCAGAGCTCAAACTAGTCCCACACTCTTGTGTCAGTCCCTAAACTAATCGCACAATCTCCAGTCAGTCCTCAAACTGATCACACAGTCTCGTGTCAGTCCCCAAACTGATCCCACACTCTTGTGGCAGTCCCCAAACTGATCCCACACTCTCGTGTCAGTCCTCAAATTAATCCAACAGTCCATTGTCCGTCCCTAAACTACACCCGCAGTCTCGAGTGCGTCATAAAATTAATCTCACACTCTAGGGTCAGTCCCCAAACCAATCCCACAATCTCGTGTCAGTCCACAAACAGATCATTCAGTCTCATGTCAGTCCCCAAACAGATCCCACTGCCTTGTGTCAGTCCCCAAATTAGTCCCACACACTTGTGTCAGTCCCCAAACTCATCCCACACTCTTGTGTCAGTCCCCAAACTCATCCCACAACCTCGTGTCAGTCCTCAAACTTACCCCACAGTCTCGTGTCTGTCCCCAAACTAATCGCACAGCCTTGTGTTAGTCCCCAAACTAATCCCACAACCTCGTGTCAGTCCCCAAACTCATCCCACACTCTTGTGACAGTCCGCAAACTCATCTCACACTCTCGTGTCAGTCCCCAAACTCACCCCACACTCTTGTGTCAGTCCCCAAACTAATCACACAGCCTCGTGTCAGTCCTCAAAATAATCACACTGTCCATTGTCAGGAACAAAACTACTCCCACAGTTTCACGTGCATCACAAAACTAGAGTCCCCAAACTCATCCAACATTTTCCTGTCAGTCCCCAAACAAATCCCACAGTGTTGTGTCAGAGCTCAAACTAGTCCCACACTCTCGTGTCAGTCCCTAAACTAATCGCACCATCTCCAGTCAGTCCTCAAACTGATCACACAGTCTCGTGTCAGTCCCCAAACTGATCCCACACTCTTGTGGCAGTCCCCAAACTGATCCCACACTCTCGTGTCAGTCCTCAAATTAATCCAACAGTCCATTGTCCGTCCCTAAACTACACCCGCAGTCTCGAGTGCGTCATAAAATTAATCTCACACTCTAGGGTCAGTCCCCAAACCAATCCCACAATCTCGTGTCAGTCCACAAACAGATCATTCAGTCTCATGTCAGTCCCCAAACAGATCCCACTGCCTTGTGTCAGTCCCCAAATTAGTCCCACACACTTGTGTCAGTCCCCAAACTCATCCCACACTCTTGTGACAGTCCCCAAACTCATCCCACACTCTTGTGTCAGTCCCCAAACTCATCCCACAACCTCGTGTCAGTCCCCAAACTCATCCCACACTCTTGTGACAGTCCGCAAACTCATCTCACACTCGTGTCAGTCCCCAAACTCATCCCACACTCCTGTGTCAGTCCCCAAACAAATCACACAGCCTCGTGTCAGTCCTCAAAATAATCACACTGTCCATTGTCCATAACAAAACTACTCCCACAGTTTCACGTGCATCACAAAACTAGACACACTCACGTATCACTTCCCAAACTCATCCAACATTTTCCTGTCAGTCCCCAAACAAAACCCACAGTGTTGTGTCAGAGCTCAAACTAGTCCCACACTCTCGTGTCAGTCCCTAAACTAATCGCACAATCTCCAGTCAGTCCTCAAACTGATCACACAGTCTCGTGTCAGTCCCCAAACTGATCCCATACTCTTGTGGCAGTCCCCAAACTGATCCCACACTCTCGTGTCAGTCCTCAAACTTACCCCACATTCTCGTGTCTGTCCCCAAACTAATCCCACAGCCTTGTGTTAGTCCCCAAACTAATCCCACAACCTCGTGTCAGTCCCCAAACTCATCCCGCACTCTTGTGACAGTCCGCAAACTCATCTCACACTCTCGTGTCAGTCCCCAAACTCATCCCACACTCTTGTGTCAGTCCCCAAACTAATCACACAGCCTCGTGTCAGTCCTCAAAATAATCACACTGTCCATTGTCCGTAACAAAACTACTCCCACAGTTTCACGTGCATCACAAAACTAGACTCACACTCACGTATCACTCCCCAAACTCATCCAACATTTTCCTGTCAGTCCCCAAACAAATCCCACAGTGTTGTGTCAGAGCTCAAACTAGTCCCACACTCTCGTGTCAGTCCCTAAACTAATCGCACAATCTCCAGTCAGTCCTCAAACTGATCACACAGTCTCGTGTCAGTCCCCAAACTGACCCCACACTCTTGTGGCAGTCCCCAAACTGATCCCACACTCTCGTGTCAGTCCTCAAATTAATCCAACAGTCCATTGTCCGTCCCTAAACTACACCCGCAGTCTCGAGTGCGTCATAAAATTAATCTCACACTCTAGGGTCAGTCCCCAAACCAATCGCACAATCTCCAGTCAGTCCTCAAACTGATCACACAGTCTCGTGTCAGTCCCCAAACTGATCCCATACTCTTGTGGCAGTCCCCAAACTGATCCCACACTCTCGTGTCAGTCCTCAAACTTACCCCACAGTCTCGTGTCTGTCCCCAAACTAATCCCACAGCCTTGTGTTAGTCCCCAAACTAATCCCACAACCTCGTGTCAGTCCCCAAACTCATCCCACACTCTTGTGTCAGTCCCCAAACTAATCACACAGCCTCCTGTCAGTCCTCAAAATAATCACACTGTCCATTGTCCGTAACAAAACTACTCCCACAGTTTCACGTGCATCACAAAACTAGACTCACACTCACGTATCACTCCCCAAACTCATCCAACATTTTCCTGTCAGTCCCCAAACAAATCCCACAGTGTTGTGTCAGAGCTCAAACTAGTCCCACACTCTCGTGTCAGTCCCTAAACTAATCGCGCAATCTCCAGTCAGTCCTCAAACTGATCACACAGTCTCGTGTCAGTCCCCAAACTGATCCCACACTCTTGTGGCAGTCCCCAAACTGATCCCACACTCTCGTGTCAGTCCTCAAATTAATCCGACAGTCCATTGTCCGTCCCTAAACTACACCCGCAGTCTCGAGTGCGTCATAAAATTAATCTCACACACTAGGGTCAGTCCCCAAACCAATCCCACAATCTCGTGTCAGTCCACAAACAGATCATTCAGTCTCATGTCAGTCCCCAAACAGATCCCACTGCCTTGTGTCAGTCCCCAAATTAGTCCCACACACTTGTGTCAGTCCCCAAACTCATCCCACATTTTTGTGACAGTCCCCAAACTCATCCCACACTCTTGTGTCAGTCCCCAAACTCATCCCACAACCTCGTGTCAGTCCCCAAACTCATCCCACACTCTTGTGACAGTCCCCAAACTCATCCCACAACCTCCTGTCAGTCCCCAAACTCATCCAACACTCTTGTGACAGTCCGCAAACTCATCCCACACTCTCGTGTCAGACCCCAAACTCATCCCACACTCTTGTGTCAGTCCCCAAACAAATCACACAGCCTCGTGTCAGTCCTCAAAATAATCACACTGTCCATTGTCCATAACAAAACTACTCCCACAGTTTCACGTGCATCACAAAACTAGACTCACACTCACGTATCACTTCCCAAACTCATCCAACATTTTCCTGTCAGTCCCCAAACAAAACCCACAGTGTTGTGTCAGAGCTCAAGCTAGTCCCACACTCTCGTGTCAGTCCCTAAACTAATCGCACAATCTCCAGTCAGTCCTCAAACTGATCACACAGTCTCGTGTCAGTCCCCAAACTGATCCCACACTCTCGTGTCAGTCCTGAAACTTACCCCACATTCTCGTGTCTGTCCCCAAACTAATCCCACAGCCTTGTGTTAGTCCCCAAACTAATCCCACAACCTCGTGTCAGTCCCCAAACTCATCCTGCACTCTTGTGACAGTCCGCAAACTCATCTCACACTCTCGTGTCAGTCCCCAAACTCATCCCACACTCTTGTGTCAGTCCCCAAACTAATCACACAGCCTCGTGTCAGTCCTCAAAATAATCACACTGTCCATTGTCCGTAACAAAACTACTCCCACAGTTTCACGTGCATCACAAAACTAGACTCACACTCACGTATCACTCCCCAAACTCATCCAACATTTTCCTGTCAGTCCCCAAACAAATCCCACAGTGTTGTGTCAGAGCTCAAACTAGTCCCACACTCTCGTGTCAGTCCCTAAACTAATCGCACAATCTCCAGTCAGTCCCCAAACTAATCACACAGCCTCCTGTCAGTCCTCAAAATAATCACACTGTCCATTGTCCGTAACAAAACTACTCCCACAGTTTCACGTGCATCACAAAACTAGACTCACACTCACGTATCACTCCCCAAACTCATCCAACATTTTCCTGTCAGTCCCCAAACAAATCCCACAGTGTTGTGTCAGAGCTCAAACTAGTCCCACACTCTCGTGTCAGTCCCTAAACTAATCGCACAATCTCCAGTCAGTCCTCAAACTGATCACACAGTCTCGTGTCAGTCCCCAAACTGATCCCACACTCTTGTGGCAGTCCCCAAACTGATCCCACACTCTCGTGTCAGTCCTCAAATTAATCCGACAGTCCATTGTCCGTCCCTAAACTACACCCGCAGTCTCGAGTGCGTCATAAAATTAATCTCACACACTAGGGTCAGTCCCCAAACCAATCCCACAATCTCGTGTCAGTCCACAAACAGATCATTCAGTCTCATGTCAGTCCCCAAACAGATCCCACTGCCTTGTGTCAGTCCCCAAATTAGTCCCACACACTTGTGTCAGTCCCCAAACTCATCCCACATTTTTGTGACAGTCCCCAAACTCATCCCACACTCTTGTGTCAGTCCCCAAACTCATCCCACAACCTCGTGTCAGTCCCCAAACTCATCCCACACTCTTGTGACAGTCCCCAAACTCATCCCACAACCTCCTGTCAGTCCCCAAACTCATCCAACACTCTTGTGACAGTCCGCAAACTCATCTCACACTCTCGTGTCAGACCCCAAACTCATCCCACACTCTTGTGTCAGTCCCCAAACAAATCACACAGCCTCGTGTCAGTCCTCAAAATAATCACACTGTCCATTGTCCATAACAAAACTACTCCCACAGTTTCACGTGCATCACAAAACTAGACTCACACTCACGTATCACTTCCCAAACTCATCCAACATTTTCCTGTCAGTCCCCAAACAAAACCCACAGTGTTGTGTCAGAGCTCAAGCTAGTCCCACACTCTCGTGTCAGTCCCTAAACTAATCGCACAATCTCCAGTCAGTCCTCAAACTGATCACACAGTCTCGTGTCAGTCCCCAAACTGATCCCACACTCTCGTGTCAGTCCTCAAACTTACCCCACATTCTCGTGTCTGTCCCCAAACTAATCCCACAGCCTTGTGTTAGTCCCCAAACTAATCCCACAACCTCGTGTCAGTCCCCAAACTCATCCTGCACTCTTGTGACAGTCCGCAAACTCATCTCACACTCTCGTGTCAGTCCCCAAACTCATCCCACACTCTTGTGTCAGTCCCCAAACTAATCACACAGCCTCGTGTCAGTCCTCAAAATAATCACACTGTCCATTGTCCGTAACAAAACTACTCCCACAGTTTCACGTGCATCACAAAACTAGACTCACACTCACGTATCACTCCCCAAACTCATCCAACATTTTCCTGTCAGTCCCCAAACAAATCCCACAGTGTTGTGTCAGAGCTCAAACTAGTCCCACACTCTCGTGTCAGTCCCTAAACTAATCGCACAATCTCCAGTCAGTCCTCAAACTGATCACACAGTCTCATGTCAGTCCCCAAACTGATCCCACACTCTTGTGGCAGTCCCCAAACTGATCCCACACTCTCGTGTCAGTCCTCAAATTAATCCAACAGTCCATTGTCCGTCCCTAAACTACACCCGCAGTCTCGAGTGCGTCATAAAATTAATCTCACACTCTAGGGTCAGTCCCCAAACCAATCGCACAATCTCCAGTCAGTCCTCAAACTGATCACACAGTCTCGTGTCAGTCCCCAAACTGATCCCATACTCTTGTGGCAGTCCCCAAACTGATCCCACACTCTCGTGTCAGTCCTCAAACTTACCCCACAGTCTCGTGTCTGTCCCCAAACTAATCCCACAGCCTTGTGTTAGTCCCCAAACTAATCCCACAACCTCGTGTCAGTCCCCAAACTCATCCCACACTCTTGTGACAGTCCGCAAACTCATCTCACACTCTCGTGTCAGTCCCCAAACTCATCCCACACTCTTGTGTCAGTCCCCAAACTAATCACACAGCCTCCTGTCAGTCCTCAAAATAATCACACTGTCCATTATCCGTAACAAAACTACTCCCACAGTTTCACGTGCATCACAAAACTAGACTCACACTCACGTATCACTCCCCAAACTCATCCAACATTTTCCTGTCAGTCCCCAAACAAAACCCACAGCGTTGTGTCAGAGCTCAAACTAGTCCCACACTCTCGTGTCAGTCCCTAAACTAATCGCACAATCTCCAGTCAGTCCTCAAACTGATCACACAGTCTCGTGTCAGTCCCCAAACTGATCCCACACTCTTGTGGCAGTCCCCAAACTGATCCCACACTCTCGTGTCAGTCCTCAAATTAATCCGACAGTCCAGTGTCCGTCCCTAAACTACACCCGCAGTCTCGAGTGCGTCATAAAATTAATCTCACACTCTAGGGTCAGTCCCCAAACCAATCCCACAATCTCGTGTCAGTCCACAAACAGATCATTCAGTCTCATGTCAGTCCCCAAACAGATCCCACTGCCTTGTGTCAGTCCCCAAACTCATCCCACAACCTCGTGTCAGTCCCCAAACTCATCCCACACTCTTGTGACAGTCCCCAAACTCATCCCACACTCTTGTGTCATTCCCCAAACTCATCCCACAGCCTCGTGTCAGTCCCCAAACTCATCCCACACTCTTGTGACAGTCCGCAAACTCATCCCACAACCTCGTGTCAGTCCCCAAACTCATCCCACACTCTTGTGACAGTCCCCAACCTCATCCCACAACCTCGTGTCAGTCCCCAAACTCATCCCACACTCTTGTGTCAGTCCCCAAACTCATCCCACAACCTCGTGTCAGTCCCCAAACTCATCCCACACTCTTGTGACAGTCCCCAAACTCATCCCACAACCTCGTGTCAGTCCCCAAACTCATCCCACACTCTTGTGACAGTCCGCAAAGTCATCTCACACTCTCGTGTCAGTCCCCAAACTCATCCCACACTCTTGTGTCAGTCCCCAAACAAATCACACAGCCTCGTGTCAGTCCTCAAAATAATCACACTGTCCATTGTCCGTAACAAAACTACTCCCACAGTTTCACGTGCATCACAAAACTAGACTCACACTCACGTATCACTCCCCAAACTCATCCAACATTTTCCTGTCAGTCCCCAAACAAATCCCACAGTGTTGTGTCAGAGCTCAAACTAGTCCCACACTCTCGTGTCAGTCCCTAAACTAATCGCACAATCTCCAGTCAGTCCTCAAACTGATCACACAGTCTCGTGTCAGTCCCCAAACTGATCCCACACTCTTGTGACAGTCCCCAAACTCATCCCACACTCTTGTGTCAGTCCCCAAACTCATCCCACAACCTCGTGTCAGTCCCCAAACACATCCCACACTCTTGTGACAGTCCCCAAACTCATCCCACAACCTCGTGTCAGTCCCCAAACTCATCCCACACTCTTGTGTCATTCCCCAAACTCATCCCACAACCTCGTGTCAGTCCCCAAACTCATCCCACACTCTTGTGACAGTCCGCAAACTCATCTCACACTCTCGTGTCAGTCCCCAAACTCATCCCACACTCTTGTGTCAGTCCCCAAACTAATCACACAGCCTCGTGTCAGTCCTCAAAATAATCACACTGTCCATTGTCCGTAACAAAACTACTCCCACAGTTTCACGTGCATCACAAAACTAGACTCACACTCACGTATCACTCCCCAAACTCATCCAACATTTTCCTGTCAGTCCCCAAACAAAACCCACAGTGTTGTGTCAGAGCTCAAACTAGTCCCACACTCTCGTGTCAGTCCCTAAACTAATCGCACAATCCCCAGTCAGTCCTCAAACTGATCACACAGTCTCGTGTCAGTCCCCAAACTGATCCCATACTCTTGTGGCAGTCCCCAAACTGATCCCACACTCACGTGTCAGTCCTCAAACTTACCCCACAGTCTCGTGTCTGTCCCCAAACTAATCCCACAGCCTTGTGTTAGTCCCCAAACTAATCCCACAACCTCGTGTCAGTCCCCAAACTCATCCCGCACTCTTGTGACAGTCCGCAAACTCATCTCACACTCTCGTGTCAGTCCCCAAACTCATCCCACACTCTTGTGTCAGTCCCCAAACTCATCCCACACTCTTGTGACAGTCCGCAAACTCATCTCACACTCTCGTGTCAGTCCCCAAACTCATCCCACACTCTTGTGTCAGTCCCCAAACTAATCACACAGCCTCGTGTCAGTCCTCAAAATAATCACACTGTCCATTGTCCGTAACAAAACTACTCCCACAGTTTCACGTGCATCACAAAACTAGACTCACACTCACGTATCACTCCCCAAACTCATCCAACATTTTCCTGTCAGTCCCCAAACAAAACCCACAGTGTTGTGTCAGAGCTCAAACTAGTCCCACACTCTCGTGTCAGTCCCTAAACTAATCGCACAATCCCCAGTCAGTCCTCAAACTGATCACACAGTCTCGTGTCAGTCCCCAAACTGATCCCATACTCTTGTGGCAGTCCCCAAACTGATCCCACACTCACGTGTCAGTCCTCAAACTTACCCCACAGTCTCGTGTCTGTCCCCAAACTAATCCCACAGCCTTGTGTTAGTCCCCAAACTAATCCCACAACCTCGTGTCAGTCCCCAAACTCATCCCGCACTCTTGTGACAGTCCGCAAACTCATCTCACACTCTCGTGTCAGTCCCCAAACTCATCCCACACTCTTGTGTCAGTCCCCAAACTAATCACACAACCTCGTGTCAGTCCTCAAAATAATCACACTGTCCATTGTCCGTAACAAAACTACTCCCACAGTTTCACGTGCATCACAAAACTAGACTCACACTCACGTATCACTCCCCAAACTCATCCAACATTTTCCTGTCAGTCCCCGAACAAAACCCACAGTGTTGTGTCAGAGCTCAAACTAGTCCCACACTCTCGTGTCAGTCCCTAAACTCATCCCGCACTCTTGTGACAGTCCGCAAACTCATCTCACACTCTCGTGTCAGTCCCCAAACTCATCCCACACTCTTGTGTCAGTCCCCAAACTAATCACACAACCTCGTGTCAGTCCTCAAAATAATCACACTGTCCATTGTCCGTAACAAAACTACTCCCACAGTTTCACGTGCATCACAAAACTAGACTCACACTCACGTATCACTCCCCAAACTCATCCAACATTTTCCTGTCAGTCCCCGAACAAAACCCACAGTGTTGTGTCAGAGCTCAAACTAGTCCCACACTCTCGTGTCAGTCCCTAAACTAATCGCACAATCTCCAGTCAGTCCTCAAACTGATCACACAGTCTCGTGTCAGTCCCCAAACTGATCCCACACTCTTGTGGCAGTCCCCAAACTGATCCCACACTCTCGTGTCAGTCCTCAAATTAATCCGACAGTCCAGTGTCCGTCCCTAAACTACACCCGCAGTCTCGAGTGCGTCATAAAATTAATCTCACACTCTAGGGTCAGTCCCCAAACCAATCCCACAATCTCGTGTCAGTCCACAAACAGATCATTCAGTCTCATGTCAGTCCCCAAACAGATCCCACTGCCTTGTGTCAGTCCCCAAACTCATCCCACAACCTCGTGTCAGTCCCCAAACTCATCCCACACTCTTGTGACAGTCCCCAAACTCATCCCACACTCTTGTGTCATTCCCCAAACTCATCCCACAGCCTCGTGTCAGTCCCCAAACTCATCCCACACTCTTGTGACAGTCCGCAAACTCATCCCACAACCTCGTGTCAGTCCCCAAACTCATCCCACACTCTTGTGACAGTCCCCAACCTCATCCCACAACCTCGTGTCAGTCCCCAAACTCATCCCACACTCTTGTGACAGTCCGCAAACTCATCTCACACTCTTGTGTCAGTCCCCAAACAAATCACACAGCCTCGTGTCAGTTCTCAAAATAATCACACTGTCCATTGTCCGTAACAAAACTACTCCCACAGTTTCACGTGCATCACAAAACTAGACTCACACTCACGTATCACTCCCCAAACTCATCCAACATTTTCCTGTCAGTCCCCAAACAAAACCCACAGTGTTGTGTCAGAGCTCAAACTAGTCCCACACTCTCCTGTCAGTCCCTAAACTAATCGCACAATCTCCAGTCAGTCCTCAAACTGATCACACAGTCTCGTGTCAGTCCCCAAACTGATCCCACACTCTTGTGGCAGTCCCCAAACTGATCCCACAGTCTCGTGTCAGTCCTCAAATTAATCCGACAGTCCATTGTCCGTCCCTAAACTACACCCGCAGTCTCGAGTGCGTCATAAAATTAATCTCACACTCTAGGGTCAGTCCCCAAACCAATCCCACAATCTCGTGTCAGTCCACAAACAGATCATTCAGTCTCATGTCAGTCCCCAAACTGATCCCACACTCTTGTGACAGTCCCCAAACTCATCCCACACTCTTGTGTCAGTCCCCAAACTCATCCCACAACCTCGTGTCAGTCCCCAAACACATCCCACACTCTTGTGACAGTCCCCAAACTCATCCCACAACCTCGTGTCAGTCCCCAAACTCATCCCACACTCTTGTGTCATTCCCCAAACTCATCCCACAACCTCGTGTCAGTCCCCAAACTCATCCCACACTCTTGTGACAGTCCGCAAACTCATCTCACACTCTCGTGTCAGTCCCCAAACTCATCCCACACTCTTGTGTCAGTCCCCAAACTAATCACACAGCCTCGTGTCAGTCCTCAAAATAATCACACTGTCCATTGTCCGTAACAAAACTACTCCCACAGTTTCACGTGCATCACAAAACTAGACTCACACTCACGTATCACTCCCCAAACTCATCCAACATTTTCCTGTCAGTCCCCAAACAAAACCCACAGTGTTGTGTCAGAGCTCAAACTAGTCCCACACTCTCGTGTCAGTCCCTAAACTAATCGCACAATCCCCAGTCAGTCCTCAAACTGATCACACAGTCTCGTGTCAGTCCCCAAACTGATCCCATACTCTTGTGGCAGTCCCCAAACTGATCCCACACTCACGTGTCAGTCCTCAAACTTACCCCACAGTCTCGTGTCTGTCCCCAAACTAATCCCACAGCCTTGTGTTAGTCCCCAAACTAATCCCACAACCTCGTGTCAGTCCCCAAACTCATCCCGCACTCTTGTGACAGTCCGCAAACTCATCTCACACTCTCGTGTCAGTCCCCAAACTCATCCCACACTCTTGTGTCAGTCCCCAAACTAATCACACAACCTCGTGTCAGTCCTCAAAATAATCACACTGTCCATTGTCCGTAACAAAACTACTCCCACAGTTTCACGTGCATCACAAAACTAGACTCACACTCACGTATCACTCCCCAAACTCATCCAACATTTTCCTGTCAGTCCCCGAACAAAACCCACAGTGTTGTGTCAGAGCTCAAACTAGTCCCACACTCTCGTGTCAGTCCCTAAACTCATCCCGCACTCTTGTGACAGTCCGCAAACTCATCTCACACTCTCGTGTCAGTCCCCAAACTCATCCCACACTCTTGTGTCAGTCCCCAAACTAATCACACAACCTCGTGTCAGTCCTCAAAATAATCACACTGTCCATTGTCCGTAACAAAACTACTCCCACAGTTTCACGTGCATCACAAAACTAGACTCACACTCACGTATCACTCCCCAAACTCATCCAACATTTTCCTGTCAGTCCCCGAACAAAACCCACAGTGTTGTGTCAGAGCTCAAACTAGTCCCACACTCTCGTGTCAGTCCCTAAACTAATCGCACAATCTCCAGTCAGTCCTCAAACTGATCACACAGTCTCGTGTCAGTCCCCAAACTGATCCCACACTCTTGTGGCAGTCCCCAAACTGATCCCACACTCTCGTGTCAGTCCTCAAATTAATCCGACAGTCCAGTGTCCGTCCCTAAACTACACCCGCAGTCTCGAGTGCGTCATAAAATTAATCTCACACTCTAGGGTCAGTCCCCAAACCAATCCCACAATCTCGTGTCAGTCCACAAACAGATCATTCAGTCTCATGTCAGTCCCCAAACAGATCCCACTGCCTTGTGTCAGTCCCCAAACTCATCCCACAACCTCGTGTCAGTCCCCAAACTCATCCCACACTCTTGTGACAGTCCCCAAACTCATCCCACACTCTTGTGTCATTCCCCAAACTCATCCCACAGCCTCGTGTCAGTCCCCAAACTCATCCCACACTCTTGTGACAGTCCGCAAACTCATCCCACAACCTCGTGTCAGTCCCCAAACTCATCCCACACTCTTGTGACAGTCCCCAACCTCATCCCACAACCTCGTGTCAGTCCCCAAACTCATCCCACACTCTTGTGACAGTCCGCAAACTCATCTCACACTCTTGTGTCAGTCCCCAAACAAATCACACAGCCTCGTGTCAGTTCTCAAAATAATCACACTGTCCATTGTCCGTAACAAAACTACTCCCACAGTTTCACGTGCATCACAAAACTAGACTCACACTCACGTATCACTCCCCAAACTCATCCAACATTTTCCTGTCAGTCCCCAAACAAAACCCACAGTGTTGTGTCAGAGCTCAAACTAGTCCCACACTCTCCTGTCAGTCCCTAAACTAATCGCACAATCTCCAGTCAGTCCTCAAACTGATCACACAGTCTCGTGTCAGTCCCCAAACTGATCCCACACTCTTGTGGCAGTCCCCAAACTGATCCCACAGTCTCGTGTCAGTCCTCAAATTAATCCGACAGTCCATTGTCCGTCCCTAAACTACACCCGCAGTCTCGAGTGCGTCATAAAATTAATCTCACACTCTAGGGTCAGTCCCCAAACCAATCCCACAATCTCGTGTCAGTCCACAAACAGATCATTCAGTCTCATGTCAGTCCCCAAACAGATCCCACTGCCTTGTGTCAGTCCCCAAATTAGTCCCACACACTTGTGTCAGTCCCCAAACTCATCCCACATTTTTGTGACAGTCCCCAAACTCATCCCACACTCTTGTGTCAGTCCCCAAACTCATCCCACAACCTCGTGTCAGTCCCCAAACTCATCCCACACTCTTGTGACAGTCCCCAAACTCATCCCACAACCTCGTGTCAGTCCCCAAACTCATCCCACACTCTTGTGACAGTCCGCAAACTCATCTCACACTCTCGTGTCAGTCCCCAAACTCATCCCACACTCTTGTGTCAGTCCCCAAACAAATCACACAGCCTCGTGTCAGTCCTCAAAATAATCACACTGTCCATTGTCCGAAACAAAACTACTCCCACAGTTTCACGTGCATCACAAAACTAGACTCACACTCACGTATCACTCCCCAAACTCATCCAACATTTTCCTGTCAGTCCCCAAACAAAACCCACAGCGTTGTGTCAGAGCTCAAACTAGTCCCACACTCTCGTGTCAGTCCCTAAACTAATCGCACAATCTCCAGTCAGTCCTCAAACTGATCACACAGTCTCGTGTCAGTCCCCAAACTGATCCCACACTCTTGTGACAGTCCCCAAACTCATCCCACACTCTTGTGTCAGTCCCCAAACTCATCCCACAACCTCGTGTCAGTCCCCAAACACATCCCACACTCTTGTGACAGTCCCCAAACTCATCCCACAACCTAGTGTCAGTCCCCAAACTCATCCCACACTCTTGTGTCAGTCCCCAAACTCATCCCACACTCTTGTGTCAGTCCCCAAACTAATCACACAACCTCGTGTCAGTCCTCAAAATAATCACACTGTCCATTGTCCGTAACAAAACTACTCCCACAGTTTCACGTGCATCACAAAACTAGACTCACACTCACGTATCACTCCCCAAACTCATCCAACATTTTCCTGTCAGTCCCCGAACAAAACCCACAGTGTTGTGTCAGAGCTCAAACTAGTCCCACACTCTCGTGTCAGTCCCTAAACTAATCGCACAATCTCCAGTCAGTCCTCAAACTGATCACACAGTCTCGTGTCAGTCCCCAAACTGATCCCACACTCTTGTGGCAGTCCCCAAACTGATCCCACAGTCTCGTGTCAGTCCTCAAATTAATCCGACAGTCCATTGTCCGTCCCTAAACTACACCCGCAGTCTCGAGTGCGTCATAAAATTAATCTCACACTCTAGGGTCAGTCCCCAAACCAATCCCACAATCTCGTGTCAGTCCACAAACAGATCATTCAGTCTCATGTCAGTCCCCAAACAGATCCCACTGCCTTGTGTCAGTCCCCAAATTAGTCCCACACACTTGTGTCAGTCCCCAAACTCATCCCACATTCTTGTGACAGTCCCCAAACTCATCCCACACTCTAGTGTCAGTCCCCAAACTCATCCCACAACCTCGTGTCAGTACCCAAACTCATCCCACACTCTTGTGACAGTCACCAAACTCATCCCACAACCTCGTGTCAGTCCCCAAACTCATCCCACACTCTTGTGACAGTCCGCAAACTCATCTCACACTCTCGTGTCAGTCCCCAAACAAATCACACAGCCTCGTGTCAGTCCTCAAAATAGTCACACTGTCCATTGTCCGTAACAAAACTACTCCCACAGTTTCACGTGCATCACAAAACTAGACTCACACTCACGTATCACTCCCCAAACTCATCCAACATTTTCCTGTCAGTCCCCAAACAAAACCCACAGCGTTGTGTCAGAGCTCAAACTAGTCCCACACTCTCGTGTCAGTCCCTAAACTAATCGCACAATCTCCAGTCAGTCCTCAAACTGATCACACAGTCTCGTGTCAGTCCCCAAACTGATCCCACACTCTTGTGGCAGTCCCCAAACTCATCCCACACTCTTGTGTCAGTCCCCAAACTCATCCCACAACCTCGTGTCAGTCCCCAAACTCATCCCACACTCTTGTGACAGTCACCAAACTAATCCCACAACCTCGTGTCAGTCCCCAAACTCATCCCGCACTCTTGTGACAGTCCGCAAACTCATCTCACACTCTCGTGTCAGTCCCCAAACTCATCCCACACTCTTGTGTCAGTCCCCAAACTAATCACACAGCCTCGTGTCAGTCCTCAAAATAATCACACTGTCCATTGTCCGTAACAAAACTACTCCCACAGTTTCACGTGCATCACAAAACTAGACTCACACTCACGTATCATTCCCCAAACTCATCCAACATTTTCCTGTCAGTCCCCAAACAAATCCCACAGTGTTGTGTCAGAGCTCAAACTAGTCCCACACTCTCGTGTCAGTCCCTAAACTAATCGCACAATCTCCAGTCAGTCCTCAAACTGATCACACAGTCTCGTGTCAGTCCCCAAACTGATCCCACACTCTTGTGGCAGTCCCCAAACTGATCCCACACTCTCGTGTCAGTCCTCAAATTAATCCGACAGTCCATTGTCCGTCCCTAAACTACACCCGCAGTCTCGAGTGCGTCATAAAATTAATCTCACACTCTAGGGTCACTCCCCAAACCAATCCCACAATCTCGTGTCAGTCCACAAACAGATCATTCAGTCTCATGTCAGTCCCCAAACAGATCCCACTGCCTTGTGTCAGTCCCCAAATTAGTCCCACACACTTGTGTCAGTCCCCAAACTCATCCCACACTCTTGTGACAGTCCCCAAACTCATCCCACACTCTTGTGTCATTCCCCAAACTCATCCCACAACCTCGTGTCAGTCCCCAAACTAATCACACAGCCTCGTGTCAGTCCTCAAAATAATCACACTGTCCATTGTCCGTAACAAAACTACTCCCACAGTTTCACGTGCATCACAAAACTAGACTCACACTCACGTATCACTCCCCAAACTCATCCAACATTTTCCTGTCAGTCCCCAAACAAAACCCACAGCGTTGTGTCAGAGCTCAAACTAGTCCCACACTCTCGTGTCAGTCCCTAAACTAATCGCACAATCTCCAGTCAGTCCTCAAACTGATCACACAGTCTCGTGTCAGTCCCCAAACTGATCCCATACTCTTGTGGCAGTCCCCAAACTGATCCCACACTCACGTGTCAGTCCCCAAACTGATCCCACAGTCTCGTGTCAGTCCTCAAATTAATCCGACAGTCCATTGTCCGTCCCTAAACTACACCCGCAGTCTCGAGTGCGTCATAAAATTAATCTCACACTCTAGGGTCAGTCCCCAAACCAATCCCACAATCTCGTGTCAGTCCACAAACAGATCATTCAGTCTCATGTCAGTCCCCAAACAGATCCCACTGCCTTGTGTCAGTCCCCAAATTAGTCCCACACACTTGTGTCAGTCCCCAAACTCATCCCACATTCTTGTGACAGTCCCCAAACTCATCCCACACTCTAGTGTCAGTCCCCAAACTCATCCCACAACCTCGTGTCAGTCCCCAAACTCATCCCACACTCTTGTGACAGTCACCAAACTCATCCCACAACCTCGTGTCAGTCCCCAAACTCATCCCACACTCTTGTGACAGTCCGCAAACTCATCTCACACTCTCGTGTCAGTCCCCAAACTCATCCCACACTCTTGTGTCAGTCCCCAAACAAATCACACAGCCTCGTGTCAGTCCTCAAAATAGTCACACTGTCCATTGTCCGTAACAAAACTACTCCCACAGTTTCACGTGCATCACAAAACTAGACTCACACTCACGTATCACTCCCCAAACTCATCCAACATTTTCCTGTCAGTCCCCAAACAAAACCCACAGCGTTGTGTCAGAGCTCAAACTAGTCCCACACTCTCGTGTCAGTCCCTAAACTAATCGCACAATCTCCAGTCAGTCCTCAAACTGATCACACAGTCTCGTGTCAGTCCCCAAACTGATCCCACACTCTTGTGGCAGTCCCTAAACTAATCGCACAATCTCCAGTCAGTCCTCAAACTGATCACACAGTCTCGTGTCAGTCCCCAAACTGATCCCACACTCTTGTGGCAGTCCCCAAACTGATCCCACAGTCTCGTGTCAGTCCTCAAATTAATCCGACAGTCCATTGTCCGTCCCTAAACTACACCCGCAGTCTCGAGTGCGTCATAAAATTAATCTCACACTCTAGGGTCAGTCCCCAAACCAATCCCACAATCTCGTGTCAGTCCACAAACAGATCATTCAGTCTCATGTCAGTCCCCAAACAGATCCCACTGCCTTGTGTCAGTCCCCAAATTAGTCCCACACACTTGTGTCAGTCCCCAAACTCATCCAACATTCTTGTGACAGTCCCCAAACTCATCCCACACTCTAGTGTCAGTCCCCAAACTCATCCCACAACCTCGTGTCAGTCCCCAAACTCATCCCACACTCTTGTGACAGTCACCAAACTCATCCCACAACCTCGTGTCAGTCCCCAAACTCATCCCACACTCTTGTGACAGTCCGCAAACTCATCTCACACTCTCGTGTCAGTCCCCAAACTCATCCCACACTCTTGTGTCAGTCCCCAAACAAATCACACAGCCTCGTGTCAGTCCTCAAAATAGTCACACTGTCCATTGTCCGTAACAAAACTACTCCCACAGTTTCACGTGCATCACAAAACTAGACTCACACTCACGTATCACTCCCCAAACTCATCCAACATTTTCCTGTCAGTCCCCAAACAAAACCCACAGCGTTGTGTCAGAGCTCAAACTAGTCCCACACTCTCGTGTCAGTCCCTAAACTAATCGCACAATCTCCAGTCAGTCCTCAAACTGATCACACAGTCTCGTGTCAGTCCCCAAACTGATCCCACACTCTTGTGGCAGTCCCCAAACTCATCCCACACTCTTGTGTCAGTCCCCAAACTCATCCCACAACCTCGTGTCAGTCCCCAAACTCATCCCACACTCTTGTGACAGTCACCAAACTAATCCCACAACCTCGTGTCAGTCCCCAAACTCATCCCGCACTCTTGTGACAGTCCGCAAACTCATCTCACACTCTCGTGTCAGTCCCCAAACTCATCCCACACTCTTGTGTCAGTCCCCAAACTAATCACACAGCCTCGTGTCAGTCCTCAAAATAATCACACTGTCCATTGTCCGTAACAAAACTACTCCCACAGTTTCACGTGCATCACAAAACTAGACTCACACTCACGTATCATTCCCCAAACTCATCCAACATTTTCCTGTCAGTCCCCAAACAAATCCCACAGTGTTGTGTCAGAGCTCAAACTAGTCCCACACTCTCGTGTCAGTCCCTAAACTAATCGCACAATCTCCAGTCAGTCCTCAAACTGATCACACAGTCTCGTGTCAGTCCCCAAACTGATCCCACACTCTTGTGGCAGTCCCCAAACTGATCCCACACTCTCGTGTCAGTCCTCAAATTAATCCGACAGTCCATTGTCCGTCCCTAAACTACACCCGCAGTCTCGAGTGCGTCATAAAATTAATCTCACACTCTAGGGTCACTCCCCAAACCAATCCCACAATCTCGTGTCAGTCCACAAACAGATCATTCAGTCTCATGTCAGTCCCCAAACAGATCCCACTGCCTTGTGTCAGTCCCCAAATTAGTCCCACACACTTGTGTCAGTCCCCAAACTCATCCCACACTCTTGTGACAGTCCCCAAACTCATCCCACACTCTTGTGTCATTCCCCAAACTCATCCCACAACCTCGTGTCAGTCCCCAAACTAATCACACAGCCTCGTGTCAGTCGTCAAAATAATCACACTGTCCATTGTCCGTAACAAAACTACTCCCACAGTTTCACGTGCATCACAAAACTAGACTCACACTCACGTATCACTCCCCAAACTCATCCAACAATTTCCTGTCAGTCCCCAAACAAAACCCACAGCGTTGTGTCAGAGCTCAAACTAGTCCCACACTCTCGTGTCAGTCCCTAAACTAATCGCACAATCTCCAGTCAGTCCTCAAACTGATCACACAGTCTCGTGTCAGTCCCCAAACTGATCCCATACTCTTGTGGCAGTCCCCAAACTGATCCCACACTCACGTGTCAGTCCTCAAACTTACCCCACAGTCTCGTGTCTGTCCCCAAACTAATCCCACAGCCTTGTGTTAGTCCCCAAACTAATCCCACAACCTCGTGTCAGTCCCCAAACTCATCCCGCACTCTTGTGACAGTCCGCAAACTCATCTCACACTCTCGTGTCAGTCCCCAAACTCATCCCACACTCTTGTGTCAGTCCCCAAACTAATCACACAACCTCGTGTCAGTCCTCAAAATAATCACACTGTCCATTGTCCGTAACAAAACTACTCCCACAGTTTCACGTGCATCACAAAACTAGACTCACACTCACGTATCACTCCCCAAACTCATCCAACATTTTCCTGTCAGTCCCCGAACAAAACCCACAGTGTTGTGTCAGAGCTCAAACTAGTCCCACACTCTCGTGTCAGTCCCTAAACTAATCGCACAATCTCCAGTCAGTCCTCAAACTGATCACACAGTCTCGTGTCAGTCCCCAAACTGATCCCACACTCTTGTGGCAGTCCCCAAACTGATCCCACAGTCTCGTGTCAGTCCTCAAATTAATCCGACAGTCCATTGTCCGTCCCTAAACTACACCCGCAGTCTCGAGTGCGTCATAAAATTAATCTCACACTCTAGGGTCAGTCCCCAAACCAATCCCACAATCTCGTGTCAGTCCACAAACAGATCATTCAGTCTCATGTCAGTCCCCAAACAGATCCCACTGCCTTGTGTCAGTCCCCAAATTAGTCCCACACACTTGTGTCAGTCCCCAAACTCATCCCACATTCTTGTGACAGTCCCCAAACTCATTCCACACTCTAGTGTCAGTCCCCAAACTCATCCCACAACCTCGTGTCAGTCCCCAAACTCATCCCACACTCTTGTGACAGTCACCAAACTCATCCCACAACCTCGTGTCAGACCCCAAACTCATCCCACACTCTTGTGACAGTCCGCAAACTCATCTCACACTCTCGTGTCAGTCCCCAAACTCATCCCACACTCTTGTGTCAGTCCCCAAACAAATCACACAGCCTCGTGTCAGTCCTCAAAATAGTCACACTGTCCATTGTCCGTAACAAAACTACTCCCACAGTTTCACGTGCATCACAAAACTAGACTCACACTCACGTATCACTCCCCAAACTCATCCAACATTTTCCTGTCAGTCCCCAAACAAAACCCACAGCGTTGTGTCAGAGCTCAAACTAGTCCCACACTCTCGTGTCAGTCCCTAAACTAATCGCACAATCTCCAGTCAGTCCTCAAACTGATCACACAGTCTCGTGTCAGTCCCCAAACTGATCCCACACTCTTGTGGCAGTCCCCAAACTCATCCCACACTCTTGTGTCAGTCCCCAAACTCATCCCACAACCTCGTGTCAGTCCCCAAACTCATCCCACACTCTTGTGACAGTCACCAAACTAATCCCACAACCTCGTGTCAGTCCCCAAACTCATCCCGCACTCTTGTGACAGTCCGCAAACTCATCTCACACTCTCGTGTCAGTCCCCAAACTCATCCCACACTCTTGTGTCAGTCCCCAAACTAATCACACAGCCTCGTGTCAGTCCTCAAAATAATCACACTGTCCATTGTCCGTAACAAAACTACTCCCACAGTTTCACGTGCATCACAAAACTAGACTCACACTCACGTATCATTCCCCAAACTCATCCAACATTTTCCTGTCAGTCCCCAAACAAAACCCACAGTGTTGTGTCAGAGCTCAAACTAGTCCCACACTCTCGTGTCAGTCCCTAAACTAATCGCACAATCTCCAGTCAGTCCTCAAACTGATCACACAGTCTCGTGTCAGTCCCCAAACTGATCCCACACTCTTGTGGCAGTCCCCAAACTGATCCCACACTCTCGTGTCAGTCCTCAAATTAATCCGACAGTCCATTGTCCGTCCCTAAACTACACCCGCAGTCTCGAGTGCGTCATAAAATTAATCTCACACTCTAGGGTCACTCCCCAAACCAATCCCACAATCTCGTGTCAGTCCACAAACAGATCATTCAGTCTCATGTCAGTCCCCAAACAGATCCCACTGCCTTGTGTCAGTCCCCAAATTAGTCCCACACACTTGTGTCAGTCCCCAAACTCATCCCACACTCTTGTGACAGTCCCCAAACTCATCCCACACTCTTGTGTCATTCCCCAAACTCATCCCACAACCTCGTGTCAGTCCCCAAACTAATCACACAGCCTCGTGTCAGTCGTCAAAATAATCACACTGTCCATTGTCCGTAACAAAACTACTCCCACAGTTTCACGTGCATCACAAAACTAGACTCACACTCACGTATCACTCCCCAAACTCATCCAACATTTTCCTGTCAGTCCCCAAACAAAACCCACAGCGTTGTGTCAGAGCTCAAACTAGTCCCACACTCTCGTGTCAGTCCCTAAACTAATCGCACAATCTCCAGTCAGTCCTCAAACTGATCACACAGTCTCGTGTCAGTCCCCAAACTGATCCCATACTCTTGTGGCAGTCCCCAAACTGATCCCACACTCACGTGTCAGTCCTCAAACTTACCCCACAGTCTCGTGTCTGTCCCCAAACTAATCCCACAGCCTTGTGTTAGTCCCCAAACTAATCCCACAACCTCGTGTCAGTCCCCAAACTCATCCCGCACTCTTGTGACAGTCCGCAAACTCATCTCACACTCTCGTGTCAGTCCCCAAACTCATCCCACACTCTTGTGTCAGTCCCCAAACTAATCACACAACCTCGTGTCAGTCCTCAAAATAATCACACTGTCCATTGTCCGTAACAAAACTACTCCCACAGTTTCACGTGCATCACAAAACTAGACTCACACTCACGTATCACTCCCCAAACTCATCCAACATTTTCCTGTCAGTCCCCGAACAAAACCCACAGTGTTGTGTCAGAGCTCAAACTAGTCCCACACTCTCGTGTCAGTCCCTAAACTAATCGCACAATCTCCAGTCAGTCCTCAAACTGATCACACAGTCTCGTGTCAGTCCCCAAACTGATCCCACACTCTTGTGGCAGTCCCCAAACTGATCCCACAGTCTCGTGTCAGTCCTCAAATTAATCCGACAGTCCATTGTCCGTCCCTAAACTACACCCGCAGTCTCGAGTGCGTCATAAAATTAATCTCACACTCTAGGGTCAGTCCCCAAACCAATCCCACAATCTCGTGTCAGTCCACAAACAGATCATTCAGTCTCATGTCAGTCCCCAAACAGATCCCACTGCCTTGTGTCAGTCCCCAAATTAGTCCCACACACTTGTGTCAGTCCCCAAACTCATCCCACATTCTTGTGACAGTCCCCAAACTCATTCCACACTCTAGTGTCAGTCCCCAAACTCATCCCACAACCTCGTGTCAGTCCCCAAACTCATCCCACACTCTTGTGACAGTCACCAAACTCATCCCACAACCTCGTGTCAGACCCCAAACTCATCCCACACTCTTGTGACAGTCCGCAAACTCATCTCACACTCTCGTGTCAGTCCCCAAACTCATCCCACACTCTTGTGTCAGTCCCCAAACAAATCACACAGCCTCGTGTCAGTCCTCAAAATAGTCACACTGTCCATTGTCCGTAACAAAACTACTCCCACAGTTTCACGTGCATCACAAAACTAGACTCACACTCACGTATCACTCCCCAAACTCATCCAACATTTTCCTGTCAGTCCCCAAACAAAACCCACAGCGTTGTGTCAGAGCTCAAACTAGTCCCACACTCTCGTGTCAGTCCCTAAACTAATCGCACAATCTCCAGTCAGTCCTCAAACTGATCACACAGTCTCGTGTCAGTCCCCAAACTGATCCCACACTCTTGTGGCAGTCCCCAAACTCATCCCACACTCTTGTGTCAGTCCCCAAACTCATCCCACAACCTCGTGTCAGTCCCCAAACTCATCCCACACTCTTGTGACAGTCACCAAACTAATCCCACAACCTCGTGTCAGTCCCCAAACTCATCCCGCACTCTTGTGACAGTCCGCAAACTCATCTCACACTCTCGTGTCAGTCCCCAAACTCATCCCACACTCTTGTGTCAGTCCCCAAACTAATCACACAGCCTCGTGTCAGTCCTCAAAATAATCACACTGTCCATTGTCCGTAACAAAACTACTCCCACAGTTTCACGTGCATCACAAAACTAGACTCACACTCACGTATCATTCCCCAAACTCATCCAACATTTTCCTGTCAGTCCCCAAACAAAACCCACAGTGTTGTGTCAGAGCTCAAACTAGTCCCACACTCTCGTGTCAGTCCCTAAACTAATCGCACAATCTCCAGTCAGTCCTCAAACTGATCACACAGTCTCGTGTCAGTCCCCAAACTGATCCCACACTCTTGTGGCAGTCCCCAAACTGATCCCACAGTCTCGTGTCAGTCCTCAAATTAATCCGACAGTCCATTGTCCGTCCCTAAACTACACCCGCAGTCTCGAGTGCGTCATAAAATTAATCTCACACTCTAGGGTCAGTCCCCAAACCAATCCCACAATCTCGTGTCAGTCCACAAACAGATCATTCAGTCTCATGTCAGTCCCCAAACAGATCCCACTGCCTTGTGTCAGTCCCCAAATTAGTCCCACACACTTGTGTCAGTCCCCAAACTCATCCCACATTCTTGTGACAGTCCCCAAACTCATCCCACACTCTTGTGTCAGTCCCCAAACTCATCCCACAACCTCGTGTCAGTCCCCAAACTCATCCCACACTCTTGTGACAGTCCCCAAACTCAACCCACAACCTCGTGTCAGTCCCCAAACTCATCCCACACTCTTGTGACAGTCCGCAAACTCATCTCACACTCTCGTGTCAGTCCCCAAACTCATCCCACACTCTTGTGTCAGTCCCCAAACAAATCACACAGCCTCGTGTCAGTCGTCAAAATAATCACACTGTCCATTGTCCGTAACAAAACTACTCCCACAGTTTCACGTGCATCACAAAACTAGACTCACACTCACGTATCACTCCCCAAACTCATCCAACATTTTCCTGTCAGTCCCCAAACAAAACCCACAGCGTTGTGTCAGAGCTCAAACTAGTCCCACACTCTCGTGTCAGTCCCTAAACTAATCGCACAATCTCCAGTCAGTCCTCAAACTGATCACACAGTCTCGTGTCAGTCCCCAAACTGATCCCATACTCTTGTGGCAGTCCCCAAACTCATCCCACACTCTTGTGTCAGTCCCCAAACTCATCCCACAACCTCGTGTCAGTCCCCAAACACATCCCACACTCTTGTGACAGTCCCCAAACTCATCCCACAACCTCGTGTCAGTCCCCAAACTCATCCCACACTCTTGTGACAGTCCGCAAACTCATCTCACACTCTCGTGTCAGTCCCCAAACTCATCCCACACTCTTGTGTCAGTCCCCAAACTAATCACACAGCCTCGTGTCAGTCCTCAAAATAATCACACTGTCCATTGTCCGTAACAAAACTACTCCCACAGTTTCACGTGCATCACAAAACTAGACTCACACTCACGTATCACTCCCCAAACTCATCCAACATTTTCCTGTCAGTCCCCAAACAAATCCCACAGTGTTGTGTCAGAGCTCAAACTAGTCCCACACTCTCGTGTCAGTCCCTAAACTAATCGCACAATCTCCAGTCAGTCCTCAAACTGATCACACAGTCTCGTGTCAGTCCCCAAACTGATCCCACACTCTTGTGGCAGTCCCCAAACTGATCCCACACTCTCGTGTCAGTCCTCAAATTAATCCGACAGTCCATTCTCCGTCCCTAAACTACACCCGCAGTCTCGAGTGCATCATAAAATTAATCTCACACTCTAGGGTCAGTCCCCAAACCAATCCCACAATCTCGTGTCAGTCCACAAACAGATCATTCAGTCTCATGTCAGTCCCCAAACAGATCCCACTGCCTTGTGTCAGTCCCCAAATTAGTCCCACACACTTGTGTCAGTCCCCAAACTCATCCCACACTCTTGTGACAGTCCCCAAACTCATCCCACACTCTTGTGTCATTCCCCAAACTCATCCCACAACCTCGTGTCAGTCCCCAAACTCATCCCACACTCTTGTGACAGTCCGCAAACTCATCTCACACTCTCGTGTCAGTCCCCAAACTCATCCCCCACTCTTGTGTCAGTCCCCAAACTAATCACACAGCCTCGTGTCAGTCCTCAAAATAATCACACTGTCCATTGTCCGTAACAAAACTACTCCCACAGTTTCACGTGCATCACAAAACTAGACTCACACTCACGTATCACTCCCCAAACTCATCCAACATTTTCCTGTCAGTCCCCAAACAAAACCCACAGTGTTGTGTCAGAGCTCAAACTAGTCCCACACTCTCGTGTCAGTCCCTAAACTAATCGCACAATCTCCAGTCAGTCCTCAAACTGATCACACAGTCTCGTGTCAGTCCCCAAACTGATCCCATACTCTTGTGGCAGTCCCCAAACTGATCCCACACTCACGTGTCAGACCTCAAACTTACCCCACAGTCTCGTGTCTGTCCCCAAACTAATCCCACAGCCTTGTGTTAGTCCCCAAACTAATCCCACAACCTCGTGTCAGTCCCCAAACTCATCCCGCACTCTTGTGACATCCGCAAACTCATCTCACACTCTCGTGTCAGTCCCCAAACTCATCCCACACTCTTGTGTCAGTCCCCAAACTAATCACACAACCTCGTGTCAGTCCTCAAAATAATCACACTGTCCATTGTCCGTAACAAAACTACTCCCACAGTTTCACGTGCATCACAAAACTAGACTCACACTCACGTATCACTCCCCAAACTCATCCGACATTTTCCTGTCAGTCCCCAAACAAAACCCACAGTGTTGTGTCAGAGCTCAAACTAGTCCCACACTCTCGTGTCAGTCCCTAAACTAATCGCACAATCTCCAGTCAGTCCTCAAACTGATCACACAGTCTCGTGTCAGTCCCCAAACTGATCCCACACTCTTGTGGCAGTCCCCAAACTGATCCCACAGTCTCGTGTCAGTCCTCAAATTAATCCGACAGTCCATTGTCCGTCCCTAAACTACACCCGCAGTCTCGAGTGCGTCATAAAATTAATCTCACACTCTAGGGTCACTCCCCAAACCAATCCCACAATCTCGTGTCAGTCCACAAACAGATCATTCAGTCTCATGTCAGTCCCCAAACAGATCCCACTGCCTTGTGTCAGTCCCCAAATTAGTCCCACACACTTGTGTCAGTCCCCAAACTCATCCCACATTTTTGTGACAGTCCCCAAACTCATCCCACACTCTTGTGTCAGTCCCCAAACTCATCCCACAACCTCGTGTCAGTCCCCAAACTCATCCCACACTCTTGTGACAGTCCCCAAACTCATCCCACAACCTCGTGTCAGTCCCCAAACTCATCCCACACTCTTGTGACAGTCCGCAAACTCATCTCACACTCTCGTGTCAGTCCCCAAACTCATCCCACACTCTTGTGTCAGTCCCCAAACAAATCACACAGCCTCGTGTCAGTCCTCAAAATAATCACACTGTCCATTGTCCGTAACAAAACTACTCCCACAGTTTCACGTGCATCACAAAACTAGACTCACACTCACGTATCACTCCCCAAACTCATCCAACATTTTCCTGTCAGTCCCCAAACAAAACCCACAGCGTTGTGTCAAGAGCTCAAACTAGTCCCACACTCTCGTGTCAGTCCCTAAACTAATCGCACAATCTCCAGTCAGTCCTCAAACTGATCACACAGTCTCGTGTCAGTCCCCAAACTGATCCCACACTCTTGTGGCAGTCCCCAAACTGATCCCACACTCTCGTGTCAGTCCTCAAATTAATCCGACAGTCCATTGTCCGTCCCTAAACTACACCCGCAGTCTCGAGTGCATCATAAAATTAATCTCACACTCTAGGGTCAGTCCCCAAACCAATCCCACAATCTCGTGTCAGTCCACAAACAGATCATTCAGTCTCATGTCAGTCCCCAAACAGATCCCACTGCCTTGTGTCAGTCCCCAAATTAGTCCCACACACTTGTGTCAGTCCCCAAACTCATCCCACACTCTTGTGACAGTCCCCAAACTCATCCCACACTCTTGTGTCATTCCCCAAACTCATCCCACAACCTCGTGTCAGTCCCCAAACTCATCCCACACTCTTGTGACAGTCCGCAAACTCATCTCACACTCTCGTGTCAGTCCCCAAACTCATCCCACACTCTTGTGTCAGTCCCCAAACTAATCACACAGCCTCGTGTCAGTCCTCAAAATAATCACACTGTCCATTGTCTGTAACAAAACTACTCCCACAGTTTCACGTGCATCACAAAACTAGACTCACACTCACGTATCACTCCCCAAACTCATCCAACATTTTCCTGTCAGTCCCCAAACAAAACCCACAGTGTTGTGTCAGAGCTCAAACTAGTCCCACACTCTCGTGTCAGTCCCTAAACTAATCGCACAATCTCCAGTCAGTCCTCAAACTGATCGCACAGTCTCGTGTCAGTCCCCAAACTGATCCCATACTCTTGTGGCAGTCCCCAAACTGATCCCACACTCACGTGTCAGACCTCAAACTTACCCCACAGTCTCGTGTCTGTCCCCAAACTAATCCCACAGCCTTGTGTTAGTCCCCAAACTAATCCCACAACCTCGTGTCAGTCCCCAAACTCATCCCGCACTCTTGTGACATCCGCAAACTCATCTCACACTCTCGTGTCAGTCCCCAAACTCATCCCACACTCTTGTGTCAGTCCCCAAACTAATCACACAACCTCGTGTCAGTCCTCAAAATAATCACACTGTCCATTGTCCGTAACAAAACTACTCCCACAGTTTCACGTGCATCACAAAACTAGACTCACACTCACGTATCACTCCCCAAACTCATCCAACATTTTCCTGTCAGTCCCCAAACAAAACCCACAGTGTTGTGTCAGAGCTCAAACTAGTCCCACACTCTCGTGTCAGTCCCTAAACTAATCGCACAATCTCCAGTCAGTCCTCAAACTGATCACACAGTCTCGTGTCAGTCCCCAAACTGATCCCACACTCATGTGGCAGTCCCCAAACTGATCCCACAGTCTCGTGTCAGTCCTCAAATTAATCCGACAGTCCATTGTCCGTCCCTAAACTACACCCGCAGTCTCGAGTGCGTCATAAAATTAATCTCACACTCTAGGGTCACTCCCCAAACCAATCCCACAATCTCGTGTAAGTCCACAAACAGATCATTCAGTCTCATGTCAGTCCCCAAACAGATCCCACTGCCTTGTGTCAGTCCCCAAATTAGTCCCACACACTTGTGTCAGTCCCCAAACTCATCCCACATTTTTGTGACAGTCCCCAAACTCATCCCACACTCTTGTGTCAGTCCCCAAACTCATCCCACAACCTCGTGTCAGTCCCCAAACTCATCCCACACTCTTGTGACAGTCCCCAAACTCATCCCACAACCTCGTGTCAGTCCCCAAACTCATCCCACACTCTTGTGACAGTCCGCAAACTCATCTCACACTCTCGTGTCAGTCCCCAAACTCATCCCACACTCTTGTGTCAGTCCCCAAACAAATCACACAGCCTCGTGTCAGTCCTCAAAATAATCACACTGTCCATTGTCCGTAACAAAACTACTCCCACAGTTTCACGTGCATCACAAAACTAGACTCACACTCACGTATCACTCCCCAAACTCATCCAACATTTTCCTGTCAGTCCCCAAACAAAACCCACAGCGTTGTGTCAAGAGCTCAAACTAGTCCCACACTCTCGTGTCAGTCCCTAAACTAATCGCACAATCTCCAGTCAGTCCTCAAACTGATCACACAGTCTCGTGTCAGTCCCCAAACTGATCCCACACTCTTGTGACAGTCCCCAAACTCATCCCACACTCTTGTGTCAGTCCCCAAACTCATCCCACAACCTCGTGTCAGTCCCCAAACACATCCCACACTCTTGTGACAGTCCCCAAACTCATCCCACAACCTTGTGTCAGTCCCCAAACTCATCCCACACTCTTGTGACAGTCCGCAAACTCATCTCACACTCTCGTGTCAGTCCCCAAACTCATCCCACACTCTTGTGTCAGTCCCCAAACTAATCACACAGCCTCGTGTCAGTCCTCAAAATAATCACACTGTCCATTGTCCGTAACAAAACTACTCCCACAGTTTCACGTGCATCACAAAACTAGACTCACACTCACGTATCACTCCCCAAACTCATCCAACATTTTCCTGTCAGTCCCCAAACAAATCCCACAGTGTTGTGTCAGAGCTCAAACTAGTCCCACACTCTCGTGTCAGTCCCTAAACTAATCGCACAATCTCCAGTCAGTCCTCAAACTGATCACACAGTCTCGTGTCAGTCCTCAAACTGATCACACAGTCTCGTGTCAGTCCCCAAACTGATCCCATACTCTTGTGGCAGTCCCCAAACTGATCCCACACTCACGTGTCAGACCTCAAACTTACCCCACAGTCTCGTGTCTGTCCCCAAACTGATCCCACACTCTTGTGGCAGTCCCCAAACTGATCGCACAGTCTCGTGTCAGTCCTCAAATTAATCCGACAGTCCATTGTCCGTCCCTAAACTACACCCGCAGTCTCGAGTGCGTCATAAAATTAATCTCACACTCTAGGGTCAGTCCCCAAACCAATCCCACAATCTCGTGTCAGTCCACAAACAGATCATTCAGTCTCATGTCAGTCCCCAAACAGATCCCACTGCCTTGTGTCAGTCCCCAAATTAGTCCCACACACTTGTGTCAGTCCCCAAACTCATCCCACATTCTTGTGACAGTCCCCAAACTCATCCCACACTCTAGTGTCAGTCCCCAAACTCATCCCACAACCTCGTGTCTGTCCCCAAACTCATCCCACACTCTTGTGACAGTCACCAAACTCATCCCACAACCTCGTGTCAGTCCCCAAACTCATCCCACACTCTTGTGACAGTCCGCAAACTCATCTCACACTCTCGTGTCAGTCCCCAAACTCATCCCACACTCTTCTGTCAGTCCCCAAACAAATCACACAGCCTCGTGTCAGTCCTCAAAATAGTCACACTGTCCATTGTCCGTAACAAAACTACTCCCACAGTTTCACGTGCATCACAAAACTAGACTCACACTCACGTATCACTCCCCAAACTCATCCAACATTTTCCTGTCAGTTCCCAAACAAAACCCACAACGTTGTGTCAGAGCTCAAACTAGTCCCACACTCTCGTGTCAGTCCCTAAACTAATCGCACAATCTCCAGTCAGTCCTCAAACTGATCGCACAGTCTCGTGTCAGTCCCCAAACTGATCCCACACTCTTGTGGCAGTCCCCAAACTCATCCCACACTCTTGTGTCAGTCCCCAAACTCATCCCACAACCTCGTGTCAGTCCCAAAACTCATCCCACACTCTTGTGACAGTCACCAAACTAATCCCACAACCTCGTGTCAGTCCCCAAACTCATCCCGCACTCTTGTGACAGTCCGCAAACTCATCTCACACTCTCGTGTCAGTCCCCAAACTCATCCCACACTCTTGTGTCAGTCTCCAAACTAATCACACAGCCTCGTGTCAGTCCTCAAAATAATCACACTGTCCATTGTCCGTAACAAAACTACTCCCACAGTTTCACGTGCATCACAAAACTAGACTCACACTCACGTATCATTCCCCAAACTCATCCAACATTTTCCTGTCAGTCCCCAAACAAATCCCACAGTGTTGTGTCAGAGCTCAAACTAGTCCCACACTCTCGTGTCAGTCCCTAAACTAATCGCACAATCTCCAGTCAGTCCTCAAACTGATCACACAGTCTCGTGTCAGTCCCCAAACTGATCCCACACTCTTGTGGCAGTCCCCAAACTGATCCCACACTCTCGTGTCAGTCCTCAAATTAATCCGACAGTCCATTGTCCGTCCCTAAGCTACACCCGCAGTCTCGAGTGCGTCATAAAATTAATCTCACACTCTAGGGTCACTCCCCAAACCAATCCCACAATCTCGTGTCAGTCCACAAACAGATCATTCAGTCTCATGTCAGTCCCCAAACAGATCCCACTGCCTTGTGTCAGTCCCCAAATTAGTCCCACACACTTGTGTCAGTCCCCAAACTCATTCCACACTCTTGTGACAGTCCCCAAACTCATCCCACACTCTTGTGTCATTCCCCAAACTCATCCCACAACCTCGTGTCAGTCCCCAAACTCATCCCACACTCTTGTGACAGTCCGCAAACTCATCTCACACTCTCGTGTCAGTCCCCAAACTCATCCCACACTCTTGTGTCAGTCCCCAAACTAATCACACAGCCTCGTGTCAGTCCTCAAAATAATCACACTGTCCATTGTCCGTAACAAAACTACTCCCACAGTTTCACGTGCATCACAAAACTAGACTCACACTCACGTATCACTCCCCAAACTCATCCAACATTTTCCCGTCAGTCCCCAAACAAAACCCACAGTGTTGTGTCAGAGCTCAAACTAGTCCCACACTCTCGTGTCAGTCCCTAAACTAATCGCACAATCTCCAGTCAGTCCTCAAACTGATCACACAGACTCGTGTCAGTCCCCAAACTGATCCCACACTCTTGTGGCAGTCCCCAAACTGATCCCACAGTCTCGTGTCAGTCCTCAAATTAATCCGACAGTCCATTGTCCGTCCCTAAACTACACCCGCAGTCTCGAGTGCGTCATAAAATTAATCTCACACTCTAGGGTCAGTCCCCAAACCAATCCCACAATCTCGTGTCAGTCCACAAACAGATCATTCAGTCTCATGTCAGTCCCCAAACAGATCCCACTGCCTTGTGTCAGTCCCCAAATTAGTCCCACACACTTGTGTCAGTCCCCAAACTCATCCCACATTCTTGTGACAGTCCCCAAACTCATCCCACACTTTTGTGTCAGTCCCCAAACTCATCCCACAACCTCGTGTCAGTCCCCAAACTCATCCCACACTCTTGTGACAGTCCCCAAACTCATCCCACAACCTCGTGTCAGTCCCCAAACTCATCCCACACTCTTGTGACAGTCCGCAAACTCATCTCACACTCTCGTGTCAGTCCCCAAACTCATCGCACACTCTTGTGTCAGTCCCCAAACAAATCACACAGCCTCGTGTCAGTCCTCAAAATAATCACACTGTCCATTGTCCGTAACAAAACTACTCCCACAGTTTCACGTGCATCACAAAACTAGACTCACACTCACGTATCACTCCCCAAACTCATCCAACATTTTCCTGTCAGTCCCCAAACAAAACCCACAGCGTTCTGTCAGAGCTCAAACTAGTCCCACACTCTCGTGTCAGTCCCTAAACTAATCGCACAATCTCCAGTCAGTCCTCAAACTGATCACACAGTCTCGTGTCAGTCCCCAAACTGATCCCACAATCTTGTGGCAGTCCCCAAACTGATCCCACACTCTCGTGTCAGTCCCCAAACTCATCCCACAACCTCGTGTCAGTCCCCAAACTCATCCCACACTCTTGTGACAGTCCCCAAACTCATCCCACAACCTCGTGTCAGTCCCCAAACTCATCCCGCACTCTTGTGACATCCGCAAACTCATCTCACACTCTCGTGTCAGTCCCCAAACTCATCCCACACTCTTGTGTCAGTCCCCAAACTAATCACACAACCTCGTGTCAGTCCTCAAAATAATCACACTGTCCATTGTCCGTAACAAAACTACTCCCACAGTTTCACGTGCATCACAAAACTAGACTCACACTCACGTATCACTCCCCAAACTCATCCAACATTTTCCTGTCAGTCCCCAAACAAAACCCACAGTGTTGTGTCAGAGCTCAAACTAGTCCCACACTCTCGTGTCAGTCCCTAAACTAATCGCACAATCTCCAGTCAGTCCTCAAACTGATCACACAGTCTCGTGTCAGTCCCCAAACTGATCCCACACTCATGTGGCAGTCCCCAAACTGATCCCACAGTCTCGTGTCAGTCCTCAAATTAATCCGACAGTCCATTGTCCGTCCCTAAACTACACCCGCAGTCTCGAGTGCGTCATAAAATTAATCTCACACTCTAGGGTCACTCCCCAAACCAATCCCACAATCTCGTGTAAGTCCACAAACAGATCATTCAGTCTCATGTCAGTCCCCAAACAGATCCCACTGCCTTGTGTCAGTCCCCAAATTAGTCCCACACACTTGTGTCAGTCCCCAAACTCATCCCACATTTTTGTGACAGTCCCCAAACTCATCCCACACTCTTGTGTCAGTCCCCAAACTCATCCCACAACCTCGTGTCAGTCCCCAAACTCATCCCACACTCTTGTGACAGTCCCCAAACTCATCCCACAACCTCGTGTCAGTCCCCAAACTCATCCCACACTCTTGTGACAGTCCGCAAACTCATCTCACACTCTCGTGTCAGTCCCCAAACTCATCCCACACTCTTGTGTCAGTCCCCAAACAAATCACACAGCCTCGTGTCAGTCCTCAAAATAATCACACTGTCCATTGTCCGTAACAAAACTACTCCCACAGTTTCACGTGCATCACAAAACTAGACTCACACTCACGTATCACTCCCCAAACTCATCCAACATTTTCCTGTCAGTCCCCAAACAAAACCCACAGCGTTGTGTCAAGAGCTCAAACTAGTCCCACACTCTCGTGTCAGTCCCTAAACTAATCGCACAATCTCCAGTCAGTCCTCAAACTGATCACACAGTCTCGTGTCAGTCCCCAAACTGATCCCACACTCTTGTGACAGTCCCCAAACTCATCCCACACTCTTGTGTCAGTCCCCAAACTCATCCCACAACCTCGTGTCAGTCCCCAAACACATCCCACACTCTTGTGACAGTCCCCAAACTCATCCCACAACCTTGTGTCAGTCCCCAAACTCATCCCACACTCTTGTGACAGTCCGCAAACTCATCTCACACTCTCGTGTCAGTCCCCAAACTCATCCCACACTCTTGTGTCAGTCCCCAAACTAATCACACAGCCTCGTGTCAGTCCTCAAAATAATCACACTGTCCATTGTCCGTAACAAAACTACTCCCACAGTTTCACGTGCATCACAAAACTAGACTCACACTCACGTATCACTCCCCAAACTCATCCAACATTTTCCTGTCAGTCCCCAAACAAATCCCACAGTGTTGTGTCAGAGCTCAAACTAGTCCCACACTCTCGTGTCAGTCCCTAAACTAATCGCACAATCTCCAGTCAGTCCTCAAACTGATCACACAGTCTCGTGTCAGTCCTCAAACTGATCACACAGTCTCGTGTCAGTCCCCAAACTGATCCCATACTCTTGTGGCAGTCCCCAAACTGTTCCCACACTCACGTGTCAGACCTCAAACTTACCCCACAGTCTCGTGTCTGTCCCCAAACTGATCCCACACTCTTGTGGCAGTCCCCAAACTGATCGCACAGTCTCGTGTCAGTCCTCAAATTAATCCGACAGTCCATTGTCCGTCCCTAAACTACACCCGCAGTCTCGAGTGCGTCATAAAATTAATCTCACACTCTAGGGTCAGTCCCCAAACCAATCCCACAATCTCGTGTCAGTCCACAAACAGATCATTCAGTCTCATGTCAGTCCCCAAACAGATCCCACTGCCTTGTGTCAGTCCCCAAATTAGTCCCACACACTTGTGTCAGTCCCCAAACTCATCCCACATTCTTGTGACAGTCCCCAAACTCATCCCACACTCTAGTGTCAGTCCCCAAACTCATCCCACAACCTCGTGTCTGTCCCCAAACTCATCCCACACTCTTGTGACAGTCACCAAACTCATCCCACAACCTCGTGTCAGTCCCCAAACTCATCCCACACTCTTGTGACAGTCCGCAAACTCATCTCACACTCTCGTGTCAGTCCCCAAACTCATCCCACACTCTTCTGTCAGTCCCCAAACAAATCACACAGCCTCGTGTCAGTCCTCAAAATAGTCACACTGTCCATTGTCCGTAACAAAACTACTCCCACAGTTTCACGTGCATCACAAAACTAGACTCACACTCACGTATCACTCCCCAAACTCATCCAACATTTTCCTGTCAGTTCCCAAACAAAACCCACAACGTTGTGTCAGAGCTCAAACTAGTCCCACACTCTCGTGTCAGTCCCTAAACTAATCGCACAATCTCCAGTCAGTCCTCAAACTGATCGCACAGTCTCGTGTCAGTCCCCAAACTGATCCCACACTCTTGTGGCAGTCCCCAAACTCATCCCACACTCTTGTGTCAGTCCCCAAACTCATCCCACAACCTCGTGTCAGTCCCAAAACTCATCCCACACTCTTGTGACAGTCACCAAACTAATCCCACAACCTCGTGTCAGTCCCCAAACTCATCCCGCACTCTTGTGGCAGTCCCCAAACTGATCCCACACTCTCGTGTCAGTCCTCAAATTAATCCGACAGTCCATTGTCCGTCCCTAAGCTACACCCGCAGTCTCAAGTGCGTCATAAAATTAATCTCACACTCTAGGGTCACTCCCCAAACCAATCCCACAATCTCGTGTCAGTCCACAAACAGATCATTCAGTCTCATGTCAGTCCCCAAACAGATCCCACTGCCTTGTGTCAGTCCCCAAATTAGTCCCACACACTTGTGTCAGTCCCCAAACTCATTCCACACTCTTGTGACAGTCCCCAAACTCATCCCACACTCTTGTGTCATTCCCCAAACTCATCCCACAACCTCGTGTCAGTCCCCAAACTCATCCCACACTCTTGTGACAGTCCGCAAACTCATCTCACACTCTCGTGTCAGTCCCCAAACTCATCCCACACTCTTGTGTCAGTCCCCAAACTAATCACACAGCCTCGTGTCAGTCCTCAAAATAATCACACTGTCCATTGTCCGTAACAAAACTACTCCCACAGTTTCACGTGCATCACAAAACTAGACTCACACTCACGTATCACTCCCCAAACTCATCCAACATTTTCCTGTCAGTCCCCAAACAAAACCCACAGTGTTGTGTCAGAGCTCAAACTAGTCCCACACTCTCGTGTCAGTCCCTAAACTAATCGCACAATCTCCAGTCAGTCCTCAAACTGATCACACAGACTCGTGTCAGTCCCCAAACTGATCCCACACTCTTGTGGCAGTCCCCAAACTGATCCCACAGTCTCGTGTCAGTCCTCAAATTAATCCGACAGTCCATTGTCCGTCCCTAAACTACACCCGCAGTCTCGAGTGCGTCATAAAATTAATCTCACACTCTAGGGTCAGTCCCCAAACCAATCCCACAATCTCGTGTCAGTCCACAAACAGATCATTCAGTCTCATGTCAGTCCCCAAACAGATCCCACTGCCTTGTGTCAGTCCCCAAATTAGTCCCACACACTTGTGTCAGTCCCCAAACTCATCCCACATTCTTGTGACAGTCCCCAAACTCATCCCACACTTTTGTGTCAGTCCCCAAACTCATCCCACAACCTCGTGTCAGTCCCCAAACTCATCCCACACTCTTGTGACAGTCCCCAAACTCATCCCACAACCTCGTGTCAGTCCCCAAACTCATCCCACACTCTTGTGACAGTCCGCAAACTCATCTCACACTCTCGTGTCAGTCCCCAAACTCATCGCACACTCTTGTGTCAGTCCCCAAACAAATCACACAGCCTCGTGTCAGTCCTCAAAATAATCACACTGTCCATTGTCCGTAACAAAACTACTCCCACAGTTTCACGTGCATCACAAAACTAGACTCACACTCACGTATCACTCCCCAAACTCATCCAACATTTTCCTGTCAGTCCCCAAACAAAACCCACAGCGTTCTGTCAGAGCTCAAACTAGTCCCACACTCTCGTGTCAGTCCCTAAACTAATCGCACAATCTCCAGTCAGTCCTCAAACTGATCACACAGTCTCGTGTCAGTCCCCAAACTGATCCCACAATCTTGTGGCAGTCCCCAAACTGATCCCACACTCTCGTGTCAGTCCTCAAACTTACCCCACAGTCTCGTGTCTGTCCCCAAACTAATCCCACAGCCTGGTGTTAGTCCCCAAACTAATCCCACAACATCGTGTCAGTCCCCAAACTCATCCCGCACTCTTGTGACAGTCCGCAAACTCATCTCACACTCTCGTGTCAGTCCCCAAACTCATCCCACACTCTTGTGTCAGTCCCCAAACTAATCACACAGCCTCGTGTCAGTCCTCAAAATAATCACACTGTCCATTGTCCGTAACAAAACTACTCCCACAGTTTCACGTGCATCACAAAACGAGACTCACACTCACGTATCATTCCCCAAACTCATCCAACATTTTCCTGTCAGTCCCCAAACAAATCCCACAGTGTTGTGTCAGAGCTCAAACTAGTCCCACACTCTCGTGTCAGTCCCTAAACTAATCGCACAATCTCCAGTCAGTCCTCAAACTGATCACACAGTCTCGTGTCAGTCCCCAAACTGATCCCACACTCTTGTGGCAGTCCCCAAACTGATCCCAAACTCTCGTGTCAGTCCTCAAATTAATCCAACAGTCCATTGTCCGTCCCTAAACTACACCCGCAGTCTCGAGTGCGTCATAAAATTACTCTCACACTCTACGGTCAGTCCCCAAACCAATCCCACAATCTCGTGTCAGTCCACAAACAGATCATTCAGTCTCATGTCAGTCCCCAAACAGATCCCACTGCCTTGTGTCAGTCCCCAAATTAGTCCCACACACTTGTGTCAGTCCCCAAACTCATCCCACACTCTTGTGACTGTCCCAAAACTCATCCCACACTCTTGTGTCAGTCCCCAAACTCATCCCACAACCTCGTGTCAGTTCCCAAACACATCCCACACTCTTGTGACAGTCCCCAAACTCATCCCACAACCTCGTGTCAGTCCCCAAACTCATCCCACACTCTTGTGACAGTCCGCAAACTCATCTCACACTCTCGTGTCGGTCCCCAAACTCATCCCACACTCTTGTGTCAGTCCCCAAACTAATCACACAGCCTCGTGTCAGTCCTCAAAATAATCACACTGTCCATTGTCCGTAACAAAACTACTCCCACAGTTTCACGTGCATCACAAAACTAGACTCACACTCACGTATCACTCCCCAAACTCATCCAACAATTTCCTGTCAGTCCCCAAACAAATCCCACAGTGTTGTGTCAGAGCTCAAACTGGTCCCACACTCTCGTGTCAGTCCCTAAACTAATCGCACAATCTCCAGTCAGTCCTCAAACTGATCACACAGTCTCGTGTCAGTCCCCAAACTGATCCCACACTCTTGTGGCAGTCCCCAAACTGATCCCACACTCTCGTGTCAGTCCTCAAATTAATCCAACAGTCCATTGTCCGTCCCTAAACTACACCCGCAGTCTCGAGTGCGTCATAAAATTACTCTCACACTCTACGGTCAGTCCCCAAACCAATCCCACAATCTCGTGTCAGTCCACAAACAGATCATTCAGTCTCATGTCAGTCCCCAAACAGATCCCACTGCCTTGTGTCAGTCCCCAAATTAGTCCCACACACTTGTGTCAGTCCCCAAACTCATCCCACACTCTTGTGACTGTCCCCAAACTCATCCCACACTCTTGTGTCAGTCCCCAAACTCATCCCACAACCTCGTGTCAGTCCCCAAACACATCCCACACTCTTGTGACAGTCCGCAAACTCATCTCACACTCTCGTGTCGGTCCCCAAACTCATCCCACACTCTTGTGTCAGTCCCCAAACTAATCACACAGCCTCGTGTCAGTCCTCAAAATAATCACACTGTCCATTGTCCGTAACAAAACTACTCCCACAGTTTCACGTGCATCACAAAACTAGACTCACACTCACGTATCACTCCCCAAACTCATCCAACATTTTCCTGTCAGTCCCCAAACAAATCCCACAGTGTTGTGTCAGAGCTCAAACTAGTCCCACACTCTCGTGTCAGTCCCTAAACTAATCGCACAATCTCCAGTCAGTCCTCAAACTGATCACACAGTCTCGTGGCAGTCCCCAAACTGATCCCACACTCTCGTGTCAGTCCTCAAATTAATCCGACAGTCCATTGTCCGTCCCTAAACTACACCCGCAGTCTCGAGTGCGTCATAAAATTAATCTCACACTCTAGGGTCAGTCCCCAAACCAATCCCACAATCTCGTGTCAGTCCACAAACAGATCATTCAGTCTCATGTCAGTCCCCAAACAGATCCCACTGCCTTGTGTCAGTCCCCAAATTAGTCCCACACACTTGTGTCAGTCCCCAAACTCATCCCACACTCTTGTGACAGTCCCCAAACTCATCCCACACTCTTGTGTCATTCCCCAAACTCATCCCACAACCTCGTGTCAGTCCCCAAACTCATCCCACAACCTCGTGTCAGTGCCCAAACTCATCCCACACTCTTGTGACAGTCCGCAAACTCATCTCACACTCTCGTGTCAGTCCCCAAACTCATCCCACACTCTTGTGTCAGTCCCCAAACTAATCACACAGCCTCGTGTCAGTCCTCAAAATAATCACACTGTCCATTGTCCGTAACAAAACTTCTCCCACAGTTTCACGTGCATCACAAAACTAGACTCACACTCACGTATCACTCCCCAAACTCATCCAACATTTTCCTGTCAGTCCCCAAACAAAACCCACAGTGTTGTGTCAGAGCTCAAACTAGTCCCACACTCTCGTGTCAGTCCCTAAACTAATCGCACAATCTCCAGTCAGTCCTCAAACTGATCACACAGTCTCGTGTCAGTCCCCAAACTGATCCCATACTCTTGTGGCAGTCCCCAAACTGATCCCACACTCACGTGTCAGTCCTCAAACTTACCCCACAGTCTCGTGTCTGTCCCCAAACTAATCCCACAGCCTTGTGTTAGTCCCCAAACTAATCCCACAACCTCGTGTCAGTCCCCAAACTCATCCCGCACTCTTGTGACAGTCCGCAAACTCATCTCACACTCTCGTGTCAGTCCCCAAACTCATCCCACACTCTTGTGTCAGTCCTCAAACTAATCACACAACCTCGTGTCAGTCCTCAAAATAATCACACTGTCCATTGTCCGTAACAAAACTACTCCCACAGTTTCACGTGCATCACAAAACTAGACTCACACTCACGTATCACTCCCCAAACTCATCCAACATTTTCCTGTCAGTCCCCAAACAAAACCCACAGCGTTGTGTCAGAGCTCAAACTAGTCCCACACTCTCGTGTCAGTCCCTAAACTAATCGCACAATCTCCAGTCAGTCCTCAAACTGATCACAGTCTCGTGTCAGTCCCCAAACTGATCCCACACTCTTGTGACAGTCCCCAAACTCATCCCACACTCTTGTGTCAATCCCCAAACTCATCCCACAACCTCGTGTCAGTCCCCAAACACATCCCTCACTCTTGTGACAGTCCCCAAACTCATCCCACAACCTCGTGTCAGTCCCCAAACTCATCCCACATTCTTGTGACAGTCCCCAAACTCATCCCACACTCTTGTGTCAGTCCCCAAACTCATCCCACAACCTCGTGTCAGTCCCCAAACTCATCCCACACTCTTGTGACAGTCACCAAACTCATCCCACAACCTCGTGTCAGTCCCCAAACTCATCCCACACTCTTGTGACAGTCCGCAAACTCATCTCACACTCTCGTGTCGGTCCCCAAACTCATCCCACACTCTTGTGTCAGTCCCCAAACAAATCACACAGCCTCGTGTCAGTCCTCAAAATAATCACACTGTCCATTGTCCGTAACAAAACTACTCCCACAGTTTCACGTGCATCACAAAACTAGACTCACACTCACGTATCACTCCCCAAACTCATCCAACATTTTCCTGTCAGTCCCCAAACAAAACCCACAGCGTTGTGTCAGAGCTCAAACTAGTCCCACACTCTCGTGTCAGTCCCTAAACTAATCGCACAATCTCCAGTCAGTCCTCAAACTGATCACACAGTCTCGTGTCAGTCCCCAAACTGACCCCACACTCTTGTGGCAGTCCCCAAACTCATCCCACACTCTTGTGTCCGTCCCCAAACTCATCCCACACTCTTGTGACAGTCACCAAACTAATCCCACAACCTCGTGTCAGTCCCCAAACTCATCCCGCACTCTTGTGACAGTCCGCAAACTCATCTCACACTCTCGTGTCAGTCCCCAAACTCATCCCACACTCTTGTGTCAGTCCCCAAACTAATCACACAGCCTCGTGTCAGTCCTCAAAATAATCACACTGTCCATTGTCCGTAACAAAACTACTCCCACAGTTTCACGTGCATCACAAAACTAGACTCACACTCACTTATCATTCCCCAAACTCATCCAACATTTTCCTGTCAGTCCCCAAACAAATCCCACAGTGTTGTGTCAGAGCTCAAACTAGTCCCACACTCTCGTGTCAGTCCCTAAACTAATCGCACAATCTCCAGTCAGTCCTCAAACTGATCACACAGTCTCGTGTCAGTCCCCAAACTGATCCCACACTCTTGTGGCAGTCCCCAAACTGATCCCACACTCTCGTGTCAGTCCTCAAATTAATCCAACAGTCCATTGTCCGTCCCTAAACTACACCCGCAGTCTCGAGTGCGTCATAAAATTAATCTCACACTCTAGGGTCAGTCCCCAAACCAATCCCACAATCTCGTGTCAGTCCACAAACAGATCATTCAGTCTCATGTCAGTCCCCAAACAGATCCCACTGCCTTGTGTCAGTCCCCAAATTAGTCCCACACACTTGTGTCAGTCCCCAAACTCATCCCACACTCTTGTGACAGTCCCCAAACTCATCCCACAACCTCGTGTCAGTCCCCAAACACATCCCACACTCTTGTGACAGTCCCCAAACTCATCCCACAACCTCGTGTCAGTCCCCAAACTCATCCCACACTCTTGTGACAGTCCGCAAACTCATCTCACACTCTCGTGTCAGTCCCCAAACTCATCCCACACTCTTGTGTCAGTCCCCAAACTAATCACACAGCCTCGTGTCAGTCCTCAAAATAATCACTCTGTCCATTGTCCGTAACAAAACTACTCCCACAGTTTCACGTGCATCACAAAACTAGACTCACACTCACGTATCACTCCCCAAACTCATCCAACATTTTCCTGTCAGTCCCCAAACAAAACCCACAGTGTTGTGTCAGAGCTCAAACTAGTCCCACACTCTCGTGTCAGTCCCTAAACTAATCGCACAATCTCCAGTCAGTCCTCAAACTGATCACACAGTCTCGTGTCAGTCCCCAAACTGATCCCATACTCTTGTGGCAGTCCCCAAACTGATCCCACACTCTCGTGTCAGTCCTCAAACTTACCCCACAGTCTCGTGTCTGTCCCCAAACTAATCCCACAGCCTTGTGTTAGTCCCCAAACTAATCCCACAACCTCGTGTCAGTCCCCAAACTCATCCCGCACTCTTGTGACAGTCCGCAAACTCATCTCACACTCTCGTGTCAGTCCCCAAACTCATCCCACACTCTTGTGTCAGTCCCCAAACTAATCACACAACCTCGTGTCAGTCCTCAAAATAATCACACTGTCCATTGTCCGTAACAAAACTACTCCCACAGTTTCACGTGCATCACAAAACTAGACTCACACTCTCGTATCACTCCCAAAACTCATCCAACATTTTCCTGTCAGTCCCCAAACAAATCCCACAGTGTTGTGTCAGAGCTCAAACTAGTCCCACACTCTCGTGTCAGTCCCTAAACTAATCGCACAATCTCCAGTCAGTCCTCAAACTGATCACACAGTCTCGTGTCAGTCCCCAAACTGATCCCACACTCTTGTGGCAGTCCCCAAACTGATCCCACACTCTCGTGTCAGTCCTCAAATTAATCCAACAGTCCATTGTCCGTCCCTAAACTACACCCGCAGTCTCGAGTGCGTCATAAAATTAATCTCAGACTCTAGGGTCACTCCCCAAACCAATCCCACAATCTCGTGTCAGTCCACAAACAGATCATTCAGTCTCATGTCAGTCCCCAAACAGATCCCACTGCCTTGTGTCAGTCCCCAAATTAGTCCCACACACTTGTGTCAGTCCCCAAACTCATCCCACACTCTTGTGTCAGTCCCGAAACTCATCCCACAACCTCGTGTCAGTCCCCAAACTCATCCCACACTCTTGTGACAGTCCCCAAACTCATCCCACACTCTTGTGACAGTCCGCAAACTCATCTCACACTCTCGTGTCAGTCCCCAAACTCATACCACACTCTTGTGTCAGTCCCCAAACTAATCACACAGCCTCGTGTCAGTCCCCAAACTGATCCCACACTCCTGTGGCAGTCCACAAACTGATCCCGCACTCTCGTGTCAGTCCCTAAACTAATCGCACAATCTCCAGTCAGTCCTCAAACTGATCACACAGTCTCGTGTCAGTCCCCAAACTGATCCCACACTCTTGTGGCAGTCCCCAAACTGATCCCACACTCTCGTGTCAGTCCTCAAACATACCCCACAGTCTCGTGTCTGTCCCCAAACTAATCCCACAGCCTTGTGTTAGTCCCCAAACTAATCCCACAACCTCGTGTCAGTCCCCAAACTCATCCCGCACTCTTGTGACAGTCCGCAAACTCATCTCACACTCTCGTGTCAGTCCCCAAACTCATCCCACGCTCTTGTGTCAGTCCCCAAACTAATCACACAGCCTCGTGTCAGTCCTCAAAATAATCACACTGTCCATTGTCCGTAACAAAACTACTCCCACAGTTTCACGTGCATCACAAAACTAGACTCACACTCACGTATCATTCCCCAAACTCATCCAACATTTTCCTGTCAGTCCCCAAACAAATCCCACAGTGTTGTGTCAGAGCTCAAACTAGTCCCACACTCTCGTGTCAGTCCCTAAACTAATCGCACAATCTCCAGTCAGTCCTCAAACTGATCACACAGTCTCGTGTCAGTCCCCAAACTGATCCCACACTCTTGTGGCAGTCCCCAAACTGATCCCACACTCTCGTGTCAGTCCTCAAATTAATCCAACAGTCCATTGTCCGTCCCTAAACTACACCCGCAGTCTCGAGTGCGTCATAAAATTAATCTCACACTCTAGGGTCAGTCCCCAAACCAATCCCACAATCTCGTGTCAGTCCACAAACAGATCATTCAGTCTCATGTCAGTCCCCAAACAGATCCCACTGCCTTGTGTCAGTCCCCAAATTAGTCCCACACACTTGTGTCAGTCCCCAAACTCATCCCACACTCTTGTGACAGTCCCCAAACTCATCCCACACTCTTGTGTCAGTCCCCAAACTCATCCCACAACCTCGTGTCAGTCCCCAAACACATCCCACACTCTTGTGACAGTCCCCAAACTCATCCCACAACCTCGTGTCAGTCCCCAAACTCATCCCACACACTTGTGTCAGTCCCCAAACTCATCCCACACTCTTGTGACAGTCCCCAAACTCATCCCACACTCTTGTGTCATTCCCCAAACTCATCCCACAACCTCGTGTCAGTCCCCAAACTCATCCCACACTCTTGTGACAGTCCGCACTCATCTCACACTCTCGTGTCAGTCCCCAAACTCATCCCACACTCTTGTGTCAGTCCCCAAACTAATCACACAGCCTCGTGTCAGTCCTCAAACTCATCCCACACTCTTGTGACAGTCCCCAAACTCATCCCACACTCTTGTGACAGTCCCCAAACTCATCCCACACTCTTGTGTCAGTCCCCAAAATCATCCCACACTCTTGTGACAGTCCCCAAACTCATCCCACACTCTTGTGTCAGTCCCCAAACTAATCATACAGTCTCGTGTCAGTCCCCGAACTGATCCCATACTCTTGTGACAGTCCCCAAACTCATCCCACACTCTTGTGACAGTCCCCAAACTCATCCCACACTCTTGTGACAGTCCCCAAACTCATCCCACACTCTTGTGACAGTCCCCAAACTCATCCCACACTCTTGTGACAGTCCCCAAACTCATCCCACACTCTCGTGTCAGTCCCCAAACTGATCCCATACTCTTGTGGCAGTCCCCAAACTGATCCCACACTCACGTGTCAGTCCTCAAACTTACCCCACAGTCTCGTGTCTGTCCCCAAACTAATCCCACAGCCTTGTGTTAGTCCCCAAACTAATCCCACAACCTCGTGTCAGTCCCCAAACTCATCCCGCACTCTTGTGACAGTCCGCAAACTCATCTCACACTCTCGTGTCAGTCCCCAAACTCATCCCACACTCTTGTGTCAGTCCTCAAACTAATCACACAACCTCGTGTCAGTCCTCAAAATAATCACACTGTCCATTGTCCGTAACAAAACTACTCCCACAGTTTCACGTGCATCACAAAACTAGACTCACACTCACGTATCACTCCCCAAACTCATCCAACATTTTCCTGTCAGTCCCCAAACAAAACCCACAGCGTTGTGTCAGAGCTCAAACTAGTCCCACACTCTCGTGTCAGTCCCTAAACTAATCGCACAATCTCCAGTCAGTCCTCAAACTGATCACAGTCTCGTGTCAGTCCCCAAACTGATCCCACACTCTTGTGACAGTCCCCAAACTCATCCCACACTCTTGTGTCAATCCCCAAACTCATCCCACAACCTCGTGTCAGTCCCCAAACACATCCCACACTCTTGTGACAGTCCCCAATCTCATCCCACAACCTCGTGTCAGTCCCCAACCTCATCCCACATTCTTGTGACAGTCCCCAAACTCATCCCACACTCTTGTGTCAGTCCCCAAACTCATCCCACAACCTCGTGTCAGTCCCCAAACTCATCCCACACTCTTGTGACAGTCACCAAACTCATCCCACAACCTCGTGTCAGTCCCCAAACTCATCCCACACTCTTGTGACAGTCCGCAAACTCATCTCACACTCTCGTGTCGGTCCCCAAACTCATCCCACACTCTTGTGTCAGTCCCCAAACAAATCACACAGCCTCGTGTCAGTCCTCAAAATAATCACACTGTCCATTGTCCGTAACAAAACTACTCCCACAGTTTCACGTGCATCACAAAACTAGACTCACACTCACGTATCACTCCCCAAACTCATCCAACATTTTCCTGTCAGTCCCCAAACAAAACCCACAGCGTTGTGTCAGAGCTCAAACTAGTCCCACACTCTCGTGTCAGTCCCTAAACTAATCGCACAATCTCCAGTCAGTCCTCAAACTGATCACACAGTCTCGTGTCAGTCCCCAAACTGATCCCACACTCTTGTGGCAGTCCCCAAACTCATCCCACACTCTTGTGTCCGTCCCCAAACTCATCCCACACTCTTGTGACAGTCACCAAACTAATCCCACAACCTCGTGTCAGTCCCCAAACTCATCCCGCACTCTTGTGACAGTCCGCAAACTCATCTCACACTCTCGTGTCAGTCCCCAAACTCATCCCACACTCTTGTGTCAGTCCCCAAACTAATCACACAGCCTCGTGTCAGTCCTCAAAATAATCACACTGTCCATTGTCCGTAACAAAACTACTCCCACAGTTTCACGTGCATCACAAAACTAGACTCACACTCACGTATCATTCCCCAAACTCATCCAACATTTTCCTGTCAGTCCCCAAACAAATCCCACAGTGTTGTGTCAGAGCTCAAACTAGTCCCACACTCTCGTGTCAGTCCCTAAACTAATCGCACAATCTCCAGTCAGTCCTCAAACTGATCACACAGTCTCGTGTCAGTCCCCAAACTGATCCCACACTCTTGTGGCAGTCCCCAAACTGATCCCACACTCTCGTGTCAGTCCTCAAATTAATCCAACAGTCCATTGTCCGTCCCTAAACTACACCCGCAGTCTCGAGTGCGTCATAAAATTAATCTCACACTCTAGGGTCAGTCCCCAAACCAATCCCACAATCTCGTGTCAGTCCACAAACAGATCATTCAGTCTCATGTCAGTCCCCAAACAGATCCCACTGCCTTGTGTCAGTCCCCAAATTAGTCCCACACACTTGTGTCAGTCCCCAAACTCATCCCACACTCTTGTGACAGTCCCCAAACTCATCCCACACTCTTGTGTCAGTCCCCAAACTCATCCCACAACCTCGTGTCAGTCCCCAAACACATCCCACACTCTTGTGACAGTCCCCAAACTCATCCCACAACCTCGTGTCAGTCCCCAAACTCATCCCACACACTTGTGTCAGTCCCCAAACTCATCCCACACTCTTGTGACAGTCCCCAAACTCATCCCACACTCTTGTGTCATTCCCCAAACTCATCCCACAACCTCGTGTCAGTCCCCAAACTCATCCCACACTCTTGTGACAGTCCGCACACTCATCTCACACTCTCGTGTCAGTCCCCAAACTCATCCCACACTCTTGTGTCAGTCCCCAAACTAATCACACAGCCTCGTGTCAGTCCTCAAACTCATCCCACACTCTTGTGACAGTCCCCAAACTCATCCCACACTCTTGTGACAGTCCCCAAACTCATCCCACACTCTTGTGTCAGTCCCCAAAATCATCCCACACTCTTGTGACAGTCCCCAAACTCATCCCACACTCTTGTGTCAGTCCCCAAACTAATCATACAGTCTCGTGTCAGTCCCCGAACTGATCCCATACTCTTGTGACAGTCCCCAAACTCATCCCACACTCTTGTGACAGTCCCCAAACTCATCCCACACTCTTGTGACAGTCCCCAAACTCATCCCACACTCTTGTGACAGTCCCCAAACTCATCCCACACTCTTGTGACAGTCCCCAAACTCATCCCACACTCTTGTGTCACTCCCCAAAATCATCCCACACTCTTGTGACAGTCCCCAAACTCATCCCACACTCTTGTGTCAGTCCCCAAACACATCTCACATTCTCATGTCCATCACGAAACTAATCTCACATTCTCGTGTAAATCGCCATACTGATCCCTCAGTCTCATGCCAGTCCCAAAACTAAACTCAACGTCTTGTGTCTGTCCCCAAACTACTCCCACAGCCTCGTGTCAGTCCCCAAACTAATCCTACAGTCTCGTGTCAGACCCCATAGTATTCCCAGACTCTCATGTCAGTCACCAAACTAATCGCATATTTTCCTGTCAATCCCCACACAAATCCCACATTCTAATGTCAGTCCCCAAACTGTTCTGTCAGTCTCGTGTCAATCCCTTAACTGACCCCAGAGTCTCGTGTCAGTCCCCAAACTAATCCGACAGTCTCGTTTCAGTCTCCAAACAAATCCAACAGTGTCATGTCAGTCCTCAAACTAATCCCACAGTCTCCTGTCTGTCTCCACAGATTTACCAGACTCTACTTTCAGTCCACAAACTAATCTGTCAGTCTCGTGTCTGTCTCCAAACTGATCTCATGGTCTCGTATCAGTCCCCAAACAGATTTCACGGTCTTGTGTCTATCACAAAACTAATCTCACACTCTCGTGTAAGTCCCCAAACTGATCCCTCTGTCTCGTGTTAGTCCTCAAATTAATCCAACAGTCCATTCTCCATCCCAAAACTACTCCTAGTCTTGTATCTGTCCCCAAACTACTCCATCAGCTTCATGTCAGTCCCAAAACTAATCTCAGTCTTGTGAAAATCACCTAACTGATCCAAGAGTCGCGTGTCAGTCCCCAAGCTAATCCGTCACTCTCTTGTCTGTCCCCAAACTACTCCCACAGCCTTGTGTTAGTCCCCAAACTAATCCCACACTCTTGTGTCAGTCCTCAAAATGATACGACATTCACCGTCTCAGTCCCCAATCTACCAGTCACGTGTCAGACCCCATAGTATTCCCAGACTCTCGTGTCAATCCCCAAACTAATCCGTCACTCTCTTGTCTGTCCCCAAACTACTCCCACAGTCTCGTGTCAGTCCTCAAATTAATCCGACAGTCCATTCTCCGTCCCTAAACTACACCCGCAGTCTCGTGTGCGTCATAAACTTAATCTTACACTCTCGGGTCAGTCCCCAAACAAATCCCACATTCTCGTGTCAGTCCACAAACTAATCATTCAGTCCCATGTCAGTCCCCAAACAGATCCCACTGCCTTGTGTCAGTCCCCAAATTAGTCCCACACACTTGTGTCAGTCCCCAAAATCATCCCACACTCTTGTGACAGTCCCCAAACTCATCCCACACTCTTGTGACAGTCCCCAAACTCATCCCACACTCTTGTGACAGTCCCCAAACTCATCCCACACTCTTGTGTCAGTCCCCAAACTAATCCCACACTCTTGTGTCAGTCCCCAAACTCATCACACACTCTTGTGACAGTCCCCAAACTCATCCCACTCTTGTGTCAGTCCCCAAACTCATCCCACACTCTTGTGTCAGTCCCCAAACTCATCCCACACTCTTGTGTCAGTCCCCAAACTCATCCCACACTCTTGTGACAGTCCCCAAACTCATCCCACAACCTCGTGTCTGTCCCCAAACTAATCCCACAGTCTCGTGTCTGTCCCCAAACTGATCCCAGAGTCTCGTGTCAGTCCCCAAACAGAAATGTGGAGGCATTTTCAGCAGCACTTGCGTGGGGTTCTGGATAGGTTTGCCCAATTAGGGCTGAGAAAGGATGGTAGGGTGAAGGAACCGTAGTGAACATGTAGTGAAGAGGAAGAAAGAAGCTGATTCAGGAAGCAAGGGTCGAAGAGGACTTGTGAAGAGTTATAAGGTAGGCAGGATGGAACTAAAGAGCAGAATTAGGCGGGCCTTAAAGCCCCAGAGTGTTCTGGATGTATGCAGAGAAGAAGAGGACAGGCAGAGTGAGGGGAGAACCAGTCAGCGATAGAAAACATGTTTCTGGAGTTGGGGGAGGTACGTCCGGTCCTTAAAGAAGCTTTTACTTCACGATTCACAACGTGGGGCTCACAGACCTCTCGGTTAAAGGTTGGGAACTGCTGACTGAGAGGGATCTTGACTTTTGTGAGGACAAAGTGAAGCAGGTTCATATGGTCTTTTAGAGAGCTCCTGTACCCCTTCACCCCTGAACAAGCTTCCCCATTTAAAACTATGTCTCTCCACAGCCCTCTGCCCATTTGCTTTGTCAACTCCAGATGTAACACGAGATCTGAATCCACTCTAAGGAAATTTGATCTCACAAAAGGTTGTACAAACGCGAGTCTTTCACTGACCTCCCCGCCCCCCACACACCCTACCTTCCCAATCTGCACTCGCAGCCCTGAAGATGACAGTTGTTCCCAGACTCTGGGGCTCTGTAACAAACACAATGTTAACAGCAAGATTAGACAGTAATTGAGACGAAGGGAGAATCGTTGCTTCCTGATCCACGGGATCAAATCCTCCCTTGTTTACAACTTTAATTAATGCCGGGACCCATTCTCCCCGGGTCACCGTGCCCCACTTTTTGCCATCCTCCCTCCCACTCCGGCCACACCCCCACCCACACCTTAACCTCTCCCTGCTCACAGACAATGATCATTTTCGCCCTCTCTCTCTCCCAGCTCAGGGAAACACAACTAACCGATCCCACAGCCCCGGCACGAGTGCAAAAACTAAAACCGGGGCTGCCCGAAGGCTCCGGCAGAGCTCAACGCCGGCCCCGTCCCACTGCAACCGGTCCCGTATTAACACTGACCCGAAATCACCCCCGTCCTCAAGGCCGCCCGAACAGGAACAGCACCGCGCTTGCGCGTCAGGAAGGGAACCCGCGGCGCCACGCTTGGTCAGAGGCGTCCACAGCGCCACCCGTGGCCGGAGGTCCCCATAGCGCCACATCCCGCGGCCGGAGAAAGAACGCCTGCCGCTTTCACTAGGACGCCGTCGACCTCCACATCATAGGACACTCAAAGCAGCTGCGCAGGTTGACTCTGGTTAAGAAGGCTACGGTGTATTGGCCTTCATCAATCGTGGAATTGAATCTAGGAGCCGAGAGGTAATTTTGCAGCTATCCGAGACATGATCACCAGCTACCTGGTGAGGATTCAAACTCAGATTTACATCAGCGCAATTCACAACGAGTTGGCAGGACCTCCGGAAGGGGATTCCAACAGGGTGCGCCATCTCCCCCACCCTATTTATTATGGGACGAACCTCCTAATATCAGCAGCAGAAGACGTAATCCGTGGCCCTACTCTGGAGTCGGGCATTGCCCAGCCGTCTCTAGGAGGGTTCATGGACGATATCACTGTAACAGCTGTGACACATGTCCAAGCAAGATGGGTATTGGAAACCCGGGACAAAGTAGCCGCTTGAGCGAGGATGTCCTTCATGGCCAAGAAGTCCAGGTGTATGGTGATCAGAAAGGGCAAAGTAACTGGCAGGTTTAGACTCCAAGTTTAGGGTGAGGTCATCCCTTCCGTGGAAGATAACACGATAAAATGCTTGGGGAAGTGGTTTAATGCGTCACTGACAGATGGGGCCAATGTCGCCATTGCTGTGAAGCAGACAGACGAATGGCTGAAGAAGATCGAGAAATCCGGACTTCCCAGTAAATTCAAGACCTGGGTGTACCAATACAGCCTTCTGCCCAGGCTTCTCGGGCTCTTCACACTTGACGAGTTCCCCATGACCGCCGTAGAGGACATCGAGAGGAGATGGTTAGGTGTTCCCCGAAGCTGCTCTTCAGTGGATCTTCCCCTGTCATCTGTTGTGGAGGAATTGGGAGGACATCGAGAGGAATTGGGAGGACATCGAGAGGAATTGGGAGGACATCGAGAGGAAAACCAACAAGCACCTGTGGAGATGGTTAGGTGTTCCCCGAAGCTGCTCTTCAGTGGATCTTCCCCTGTCATCTGTTGTGGAGGAATTGGCCATCACGCATGGGTTCTCCGCACCGGGATCTGACTCACACACGGGCTACAAGCTGCAGGAACTCAGCAGGTCGGGCAGCATCCGCAGAAACGAGCGGTCAACGTTTCGGGCCGAGGCCCTTCGTCAGGACTGAAGAGGGAGGGGGCAGGGGCCCTATAAAGAAGGTAGGGGGAGGGTGGGAAGGAGAAGGCTGGTAGGTACCAGGTGAAAAACAAGGAAGGGGAAAGATCAGGGAGTAGGGGAGGGGATAGGCAGGAAAGGTGAAGAAGGGATGTAAGGGGAAAGTACTATGGGTAGTAGAAGAAGACAGAATCATGAGAGGGATGATCGGCAGCTGGAAGAGGAGGCAGAGTGAAATTGGGATGGGGGAAGGGAGAGGGAGGGAATTACCGGAAATTGGAGCATCTGCAGTGTACTTTGTAGTCACACAAGGGGTCTCTCTCTCTCTCCCTCTCCCTCTCCCTCTCCCTCTCCCTCTCCCTCTCTCCCTCTCTCTCCGTCTTGTTTTATGGTGGTTGGCACCCAGCATTACCGCCACCCTCTGCTCCGGAGTATGCGATGGACTCATTCTAAATCCCTTCACCCAATCGCACACATACACATACTCTAACCTACACTTTATCCTCCCCATCCTAGTACTCTATTTCTGTTTATCCATCATATCCTATTAAAAAAAACCCTGTACCCCTTAAGAAAGTTAAAAATACCCTGACCTGTGTTCTCTCACCCATGCCCAGCAACCCTTTTAATGTGAATTCCTGCACCCCCAATTCCCTTTGATTAATTCTCATCATCTCTCTCTGTATCCCATATTTCCTGCAACTCAGAACTACATGATCTACTGACTCCTCTTCCTGACATTCCTCTGGTGTTTCCCTATCAATTTCAGTGTTTTGTTTAGTGCACAATGCCCCAGCCTTAACCTAGTCCGCACAATTTCCTCTCTTCTGTATCTACTACCTACCCTAAAACGTGCAACACTTTTTTGTATTTGATATAAATGCCTCCCTTTCCCCTCCCTGTCCCATCTTTCTTGCCACATTTGGTTAATTTTTTCCCAGATTACACACTTAACCTCTGCTTTACTAATACTAATGTGCGTTTCTATATTTTCTTTCTTTATTGCCCTCTTTGCCAACTCATCCACCCTTTCATTGCCCTTCACCCCTACATGAGCTGGAACCCATAGAAATTTAACCTGACCTCCCTGATTTGCAACTTCTGTGACTGACTGAAGGACTTCATGAAGTACATCTTGCCGTCTGTTTGAGTGAGAAGACCTTAAACTTGCTAGTTTAAGCAACGCTTTCACTAGTTTAGTTTTCTCCACCCAACGCAACGCAACCAACACTGCCATCATCTCCACTGTATACACCGCTAACTTATCAGATGTTCTTCTGCTGATTGCAATTGCTTTTGCTGGTATATCCACCCCAAACCCTGTCATTCCTGTCTCAGGTTCCTTAGCATCATCTGTATAGACCTGAGTATAATCACTATACTTTTCCATCACATGACAGTTAAATGCACTTAATGCCAGTCTACGTCAGGCCATACCAGCTTCCATGGAGCTACAACCGGATAAAATACTGAAGGACTTATCCTTAGATCAAACACTCCACATGATCCAGCAACATCATTCCCTACCTGACTAAAGTTTTCCCTCTGAAAACTCCCATTTTCCCAGGACTCCTGCAATACTCCTTTAGCAGGGTGAGAATCATTGTGTCCCTGCAAATTAACTCAGTAGTTTACCATTAATTGCATCCTTCTTAATTCCAAAGGCATTATTCCCATTTCTACCTGCAGGGCTGATACTGGTGATGTTTTAAAAGCCCCACTGCACACTCTCAAAACCTGAGCCTGAATCACGTCCAGTTTCCTTATAAGAGACCTAGCTGCTGATCCATGTGCTACACTTCCATAATCCAACACAACTAAAGTCACACACATTCTCTTCATTGCTGAACAACTTGCTCCCCATTTCCTACCAGTCAAACATCTCATCGTGTTTATTACTTTTTTACATTTCTCCTCAACCTTCCTGATATGGTCTGCCCATGTTAATCGTGAATCAAATACAACTCCCAGAAATTTAGATGATCCAACCCTTTCTAATTCAATCCCATACATCCTTAACTTCTTCCCTATCTCAATTCTTTTCCTGGTGAAAAATACAGTTTGAGTTTTTTTCACTGAAAATCTGCATGCCCAATCATAACCCCTCTCTACCACTTCATCAATTGCTCCTTGTAGTTTCCTGATAATATGCTCCATGTTCCTGCCTCTTTTCCACGAGGCCCCATCATCTGCAAACAGTAACCTACCTATATCCACTGGTATCTTTGTGAAGACATCATTGATCATAATGATGAAAAGTAACGGGCTAATCACACTACCCTGAGGTGTGCCATGTCCCACTGTGTACTGCTTTGATAATTCTGATCCAATCCAAACTTGAATTTTTCTACCAAACAAAAAATCTTTAATCCAATTAAAAACTCTCCCCCCAACCCCCATCTTGTGCAGTTTAATTAATAATCCTTCCTTCCACATCATGCCATAGGCTTTTTCAATGTCAAAAAACACTGCAACTACTGATTCTTTATTTGCCTGGGCCTTTCTTATTTCAGTCTCTAACCTTCTCACTGAGTCCATGGAATTCCTTCCCTTCCTAAAACCACTGATAACTTGCCAGCATTCCTCTCTTCTCAAGATCATACGATAACCTTTCTGTTATCATCCTTTCCGTTACCTTACATATATTTGATGTTAGTGCTATTGACCTGTAGCTAGTGGGTTTTGATGGATCCTTGCCAGGTTTCCTTATTGGAATGACTACTGCTTCTTTCCATGCACTTGGTAATCTTCCCTCCTCCCACACTCTGTTGTAAAAATGTAGTAACTTCAAGAGTGTTCCTCCTCCTAGATTTTTTAGCATAACATAGCATATTAGATCCTTCCCTGGGGAGGTTGGTCTCGATCTCTTTATTGCTCTCACCATTTCTGCCAAAGTAAATGGATCATCAATTATATCACCTGTTTCTTCCCTCCTGTTTAACACACCTGGGTATTGACTCATTGTTTTTTCCCTTCTCCTTCTCCTTTCTTCAGACAAATTTTCTGAACTATGTATCTTTACAAATGACTTGGCCATGATCTCAGCCTTATCCCTGCTGGAGACTGCTGTTTCCTCCTCAGATATCATTACTGGATACTCCCAATACCTTCTATCTCCCCCCATCCTCTTAATCATTCCCCATACCTCTCCCACAGGCGATGTTCTTCCTATTTTGTTGCAAAAACTCCTCCAACTTGCCCTTTTAGCTTGACGTATAGTTCTTCTCACCACTGCCTGTGCCTTCTTATATTGAATCAAATGTTGCATATTATGGGTTCTTTTAACTAGCTCAGAATGCTCTGTTTCTGTTTTTTACAGCCTGACAACATTCTTCTGTCCACCATGGTACCAGTTTTCTATTCATCCTATTTTTACTCCTGGGTATAGATCCTTTCGCTGCCATAATAATTGCTGAAGTCACCTGACTGTTTAATTCATCTATATCTGCAGAAATGTCGATCTTTGTCAATGCTTCTTCACTTAACTTCTGGAACTTACCCCAATCTGCTTTTCCAAACACCCTCTTTGGGATTCCCCCACCTGGTCTTACTTCAACTCTTTCACCCACTGAACATAAAACTGGGTAGTGATCACTGCTGACTGTTGAAGCAGTCCAGACTCCCCAGTTACTAATGACAGCCAAGACATTAGACACTTACGTAATTTCAGTTCCTGCTGTTGTGTTTATCCTTGTTCCTCTGCCATCATTCATACACACCAACTCCCTTTCTTCCATCAAATCTTCAATTACCTTTCCGTTTGAATCGGATCCCCCATATTGTGCTGTGAGCATTGAAATCTGCACACCACACTACTTTATGTCTGTTTTGTCCTTGTATCCTTAATAGGCTGTCCAAATCCAACCTTTTACATGGATTGTAGTAGTTAATTATAACCACTCCCTCCCTTCTCTCCCACATTTCCACCACTATGTGTTCCTGATCATCTCCTTTTTCCAGTACCCTATATGGTCTTGCTTGATTAACATAGCACAACCCTCTCCTCCCCCTAGATTTCTATCTTTCCTTAACATTGTATACCCATATACTACAAATTCTAAAACTGCTTTCAGCCAAGTTTCCTGGATACACACTACATCCAGTTTTACAACCATTTCCTTAATAAATTCCTTAAATTCCTGGCCATTGACCAGTAAGCTCCTTATATTCCATTGCAAAAGAATCACGATAATGAGTACTAACCAACCTATGACACTTCCTGGCTTGACTGATTAGTGAGGTTCTCCCTCACTTCTTCCCATGTCAATCCCTAAACCCTAAATGGTTTACTGCTGCTTTGACCACCAGCTGAATTTTGTCACTTTTTGACTTTACCTCAGCTGTACTATTAATCATTCCTGCAATGAATGTTACCAGAGCCTTTTTGTCTATATAAATCCTGTCATTTCTTCTTTGCTGCATCTCTCGCATACCTATTGCTCCCTGTTCATTAGGACCATTATTCTGTTCTCTTGACATTCTTACAGCTTCTGCATAAGTGATCTTTTTTTTTCAATCTTCTTTCTTGAATTTTATTCTCCCGTCTCATAACTCACTATATGCCACATTATGAGCTCCTCCATAATTACAGCATTTTGGTTGCACTCCTGTTCCGCACTTTCCATATTCATGATCATCCCCACATCTAGCACATCTCCTCTGCCTTTTACAGTTTTTAGCTAGGTGTCCAAACCTTTGATAGTTATAGCACCTCAATGGCTTTGGCACATATACCCTTACTGGATAACTCATTAAACCCAGGAACACTTTCCTTGGCACTCTTTCTTCTTCAAATTTAATCAATACTGATTCACTTTCCTTTTTCATTCCCTCCTTTGTTGTTTTCACTTAGGACATTAATTACTTTCCCCCCTTTGATATTCCTCTTTAACTCCTCCATGTTTATACTCATTGGTGCACCCGTGATCACTCCTTTACAACCACCATTTCGTGGTCCCGCCCTCCCTGTATATTCCACCTTGCATTTTCCTATCTCTTTTAGCTTGAGTGTTTTCTCAAGTTGTTCTTCATTCGCACATCTTACCAACAGATTGCCATCATTAAGGACTTTTGCAAATACTATTTCCCCTGTCTTATTTGCCAATTGTTGTTAGCACAAACGGGTTAATTTTCTTCATGTGTCCTTGCGCCTTCTCATTAAATCTAATTATGACAACACCTCCTCTCTGAACTTGTTCATCTTCCTCACTTTCAGAAGTCTCTCCACTGTCATTTCTTATTCTTTTATTCCCTTTGACTCGGTTTTCATTCATCCATCCCCTCACTATCTCCTTATTCCCTTTATTTCTCCCTTCACAACAATCCATTTCTCCCCAGCCGCCTACCTCTGATCCCAAATCCCTACCCCGCTCCCTCTCCACTCTCTTTCCCTCAGTCCCTCCTCTCACCTTGTCTGCCATTACCAGACCCAGGCAACCCCCTCCCAGCAATTCCCGCTCCTTCCCCACTCTCTTCCCCTCAACAAGTTCCAAACCACATTCACACATGCACCTCCAACTCCACACACGGGCTGCTAGCGCGGAGACGATTTAACGATTGGGCCAACAGTCAGTGACCCACCCCCGCTGGATCGACGAGACACGCTATTTCCATTGATGCCAAGTGATGTCAATCACTGGCTATACCCAATAGCGGAGGTGGACCAGTCGAATGGGCGTTACCCCGCTGAACTGGTCTTCCGCTCCCGTCCCGAAATTCACGTCAAACTCGGACAAACCCCAAATGTCTCGCTTTTTGATTTGTTTCTATTTTCCTGCGAGGGAAGTTGGGAGCTCTTGTGAAGAGTCTCCTACGGCTGGAGCCCGATGTATGGTGAGAGGGGACGGCTTGGCCCATCGGCTTCAAGCCGGCTCACCGGGGAGGGATTGTGGCGGAAGAACGAGAGAGGATAAAGTTGTGTCAGAGGGGCCGGACAGGATAGCGTCTGAGAGGATGGCTGTCCCAGTGGGTGACCGGGTTGGAGCCCATTGACAGTGAGGAGTGGACAGTATAGGGCTGATTCTCTCAGTCAACAGTTTGGCTGAGGGACCAAATTTAACACAAAATCCATATGTATATATTGTTAATGACAGAGAATTGTATGATTTATGTGCGGTGTGTTATCTGAATGTACTTGCCTGTGGTGCTGCTACAGGTCGGTGCTTCTCAGTCCCTTCAACTTCCCGCACTTGCGCACTTGGCAATAACTTCAACAGGAGCTGACCAAACTCAGGAGCTGAGGTTCTCAAAAAATTGTACACTTCAGTTAGGGCTCCCTCCAGTAGTTCCAAAGCAGCAACTCGGCTGTCAACTATTTCCTCGCAATCAAGCCAAGGAATTGGTTTATTAGTCCTTTATTTTAATTTTGCACTGCTTATTTAATTAAAGTTACTATAATTCAGTTTTTTGTAACATTATTATGCATTATATTGTACTGCTGCTGTAAAGACAACGAATTTCATGACATTTGCTGGTGATATTAAACCTGATTCTGTTGTCATATGGAAGGTGCGCCCACCGGTCACGTGATCCGATTTACGGCCGATCCGCGGGTTTGTTTTCGAGGCCCCTCCCCTCCCCGGCTCCCATGCCAGACCCCTCACATTGCGCATGCGCAGCCCCGGGATGGGCGGCCCCTCTCCCGCTCCGATGCCGAGACCATCACAGTACGCATGCTCCGTCCCGGGATGGACGGTGTTGGTCGTTCGTCGGCGGGATTGGAGCCGGGAGAGGGAGTCGGCGGGACGCGATCCCCTTTTCCATTCGGTGAGTATTGACATCAACACGGCTGATGCCCACAGGACCAATAGCCTGATTGGGAAGGCTGGCTCTGCGATAGGAGTCAAACTGGACACACTGAGCCTACGGATAGTCCGGGCAGTTCCAGACATTGTTTCCCCCTCTCTTCGCTGAACAGAGGAGAATTTTTAGTAACAGACGAAGACAACTGCCTGCCCCAAAGAACGCTGTATCAGGTCACTCTTACCCTCGTCCATGACGCTCCACAATGAGCCGGGGAAGTGATATCAGACTGTTGGAGGTAACTTTTTTTAAATTATTTTTTACTTCTCTTCAATATCTGTGCACTTGTAATACTACCGTGACTGAGTAATTTCCTTTGGGATGAATAAAGTATCTATTTAGCTATCTTGAGGCCAGTCCCGAGCGAGGAGGTCTGATGCTGGGCAGTGAGTTCCAATAACTTTCTCCATCTGTCAGCCTCGCCCGGCTTCCTAGATAGAACCTGCCCGGGTCTGTCCGGGTTGTGCGAACTCCACGGCGAACCCCCTGAGGTGAGCCGCCGCTCAGCCCCTGGTGTTCTGGCCCTGTAAGCTGAATGAGGGAGTGGTACCAGGACTACACACCTGATGATTTGTACTTGGGGAACTTTAACCTCCATCACCCGGCCCGGTTACGGAACCAAACTTCGCTAGGATCTACCCGGAGTCGATAATTGTTTTACATAATTCCAGGACGGGGAAGCGGCCATTCGGCCTGTTCTCGCTGATGAGGAAAGTTAAACAGAGTATTCGCACCTTCCGGGACGCTGCTCCACGTCAATGTTCAGTTTCCTTGTCGCCCTTTCACTGGTCACCCACATCCATGCAAAATATGACCCGTCTACAACCACACTTTTCCTTCTGTGGGCAAGCCAATTCTGGATCCACAAAGCAAGGTCCCCTTGGACCCCATGCCTTCTTACTTACTGAAGGAGCCTTGCATGGGGAACCGTATCAAATGCCTTGCTGAAATCCAAACACATTACATCCACTGCTGTTCCTTCATCAATGTGTTGTGTTACATCCTCAAAGAATTCGATCAGGCTCATAAGGCACGACCTGCCCTTGACAAAGCCGTGCTGACTGTCCCTAATCAAATTATGTCTCTCCAAATGCTCATTAAAATCCTGCCTCTCAATACCTTCTCCAACAGCTTTCCCATCACTAAAGTCAGACTCACCGATCTATGATTTCCTGGGTTATCTCTACTCCCTTTCTTGTAACAACATTTGCAAACCTCCAATCCTCCAGTACCTCTCCTGTCCCTATTGATGATGCAAAGATCATCGCAAGCAGCTCAGCAATCTTCCCCCCCCCCCACTGTAGCCTGGGGTACATCCCGGTGACTTATCTAACTTAATGCTTTTCAAAAGCTCTAGCACATCCTCTTTCTTAATGTCCATATACACAAGCGTTTCAGTCCACTGTAAGTCATCCCCACATTTCCAAGGTCTTTTTCCCTGATGAATACTGAAGCACCCGCTGCTACCTCCTCCAACTCTATGAACAGGTTTCCACTGTCACGCCTGTTTGGTCCCGTTCTCACATGGTTCACCCTCTTCCTCTTCACATACTTGTAGAATACCTTGGGATTTTCCTTATTCCTGCTGACCAAGGCCTTCTCATGGCCCCTTCTGGCTCTCCTAATTCCATTCTTAACTTCCTAGCAATTTTCTAGAGCTCTAACAGTACTTAATTTACTGAACCTTTCATAAGTGTTTCTTTTCTTCTCAACTGGATTTCCTATATACTTTGTACACCATGGGTCTTTAACTCTACCATCCTTTTCTAGCCTCAATGGAACATACCTGTGCACAACACCATGCAAACGTTCCTTGAACATTTCCCACATTTCTGACATGCATTTCCCTGAGAACATCTGCTCCCAATTTATGCTCCCACGTTCCTACCTAATAGTATCATATTTCCCCAGCTCCAATTAAATGTTTTCTCGTATTTTCTGCTCCTATTGCTTTCCAGTGCTATGGTGAAGGAGATAAGAGTTGTGCTCACTGCCTCCAAAAGAGTCTGATACCTGACCAGGCTTATTTCCCAACACCAGAACAGGTACAGCCTCTCCTCTAGTTGGCTTATCTACAGGTTTTGTCAGAAAACTTTCCTGAACGCACCTAGCAAACTCCACCCCATCTAAACCCCTTGCGCAAAGGAGATGGTAATCAATATTAGGAGAGTTAAAATCCCCCATCACAACAACCCTGTTATCATTGCACCATTCCCAGAATCTGCCTCTCTACCTACTCCTCGGATAGGGAGGCAGATTCCCTGTTACTATTGGGTGTCTATAAGAAACACCCAGTAGTGTTATCGCCCCTTTCCTGTTTCTGACTTGTTACGGTTTTCCTTAAACTTTAAATGACTCATGCCTTTTAGCCTACAAAAACCTACAAAAGTACTGGGTACCTGTGGTGATGGTAATCTAATGAATTATCCAGGTGCACTATTCCATAGGAAAATAATTTAACCTACCCCTTGGGAAGAGTTCAAATATCGCAATCCAAAAAAACTGATACGAGTGGATATTTGTGGGACTATATTGTCACTGAGTTAACAACCGATTTCTCAATTGACCACAGACTGAACAAGAGTTGTGGAAGAGTCAAGGAAGATAGTAAACATTGGAGCAGAAGTAGGCCATTCAGCCCATCAAGACTGCTCTGCCATCATTCATGGGCTGATCTAATTCTTCCAGTCATCTCCACTCCCCTGCCTTCTCCAAATACCCTCTGATGCTCTGGCTAATCGAGAACCTATCTATCTCTGCCTTAAATACACCCAATGACGGCCTCCACAGCCACTCGTGACAACAAATTCCACAGACTTACTTTACTGAAGTGATTTCTCCATGTCTCTGTTCTAAATGGATATCCTTCAGTCCTGAAGTCGTGTCCTATTGTCCAAGACTCCTCTACCATGGGAGATGACTTTGCCATATCTAATCTGTTACTGTGAGATTGCCCCTCATTCTCCTAATCTCCAGGGAATACAGCTCAAGAGCTGCCAGATGTTCCTCATATGGTAACCCTTTCATTCCTGGAATCATTCTCGTGAAGTTTCTCTGAACCCTCTCCAATGTCAGTATATCCTTTCTATAATAAGGGTGCCCAGGACTGCACACAATACTCCGTGTGGTCTCACGAGTGCCTTATAGAACCTCAACATCACATCCCTGCTCAAATTCTATACCTCTAGAAATGAATACCAAAACTACATTCGCCTTCTTCCCAACTCAACCTGGAGGTTAACCTTTAGGGTATCCTATGCAAGGACTCCAAAGTCCCTTTACATCTCTGTATTTTGAATTCTCTCCCCATCTAAGTAATAGTCTGCTTGTTTATTTCTTCCACCAAAGTGCATGAACATACAGTTTCTGACATTGCATTTCATTTGCCACTTCTTCAAACATTTCCTTAGACTATTAAGTCTCTCTGCAGGCTCTCTGTTTCCTTAACACTACCTGCCCTTCCACCTATCTTTGAATCATCAGCAAATTTAAACACAAATCCATTAATCTCATAGTCCAAATCATTAATATACATCGTAAAAAGCAGCGGTCCCAACACGACCTCTGTGGAACTCCACTGGTAACCGGAAGCCAGCCAGAATAGGATCCCTTTATTCCCACTCTCTGTTTTCTGCCGAACTGCCAATGCTCCACCCATGCTCGTAACTCCTCTGTAATTCTATGGGCTCTTGTCTTGCTAAGCAGCCTCATGTGCAGCACTTTGTCAAAGGCCTTCTGAAAATCCAAGTACACCACATCTACTCCAAGTCCTTTGTCTGCTCTGCTTGTAATTTCCTCAAAAAATTGCAGTACCTTAGTCAGGCAGGATTTTCCTTTCAGAAAACCATGCCGTCTTTGGCCTGTCTTGTCATGTGCCTCCAGGTACTCCATAATCTCATTCTTAAAAATCGATTCCAACAACTTCCCAAACACTAATGTCAGGCTAACAGGTCTATAGTTTCCCTTCTGCTGACTCCCACCCTTCTTAAATGGTGGAGTGACATTTTCAATTTTCCAGTCATCCGATACAATGCCAGGAAATATCAATTCTTGAAAGATCATTGTTAATGCCTCTGCAGTCTCTCCAGCTACTTCCTCAGAATCCAAAGGTGCATTCCATCAGGGTTCAGGAGATTTATCCACCCTCAGACCACTAAGCTTCCTGAGCACCTTCTCAGTCATAATGTTCACTTCCCTGACACTCTGGAATGTCCGGTATACTGCAGATGTCTTCCACTGTGAAGACTGATGCAAAATATACATTCAGTTCCTCTGCCATCACTGCATTTCTCATTACAATATCTCCAGCATCATTTTCTATTGGTCCTATATCTATTCTCAGCTCTCTTTTACCCTTTAAGTACTTAAAAAAGCTTTTAGTATCTTCTTTGATATTAGTCGCCAGCTTCCTTTCATAATTCATCTTTTCCTTCCTAATCACACCTTCTTAGTTTCCTTCTGCAAGTTTTTAAGATCTTCCCAATCCTCTATCTGCCCCCTAGCTTTGACTTCCTTGTAAGCCCTCTCTTTTGCTTTTACTTTGGCTCTGACTTCACTTGTCACTCAAGGTTCTGTCCTTCTTCCATTCAAAATGTTCTTCTTATTTGGAATATATCTGTCTTACACTTCCCTCATTTTTTGCAGAAACTCCAGCCATTGCTGCTCTGCCATCCTTCCTGCTAGTGACCCTTTCCGCTCGACCTTGGCCAGTTCCTCTCTCGTGCCATTGTAATTTCCTTTATTCCACTGAAAAACCGACACATTTGTATTTAGTTTCTCCTTCTCAGATTTCGAAGTGAACTTGATCATATTGTGATCACTCTTCCCTAAGGGTTCCTTAACCTCTCCTATCACCTCCGGATCATTGCACAACACCCAATCCAGCACAGCTGATCCCCTAGTGGGCTCAACAACAAGCTGTTCTAAAAAGCCATCCTTTAGACATCCTACAAATTTTCTCTCTTAAGGTCTGGTACTGACCTGGTTTTCCCAATCCACTTTCACGTTAAAATCACCAATGATTATCAAGACATTGCCCTTCTGTCTCGCCTTTTCTATCTCCTGCTGTAATTTGTAATCCACATCCCGGCTGCTGTTTGGAGGCCTGTATACAACTGCCATTAGGGTCCTTTTACCCTTGCCATTTCTTAACTCAACCCATAGAGACTCTACACCTTCCGATCCTATGTCAACCCTTTCTAATGATGTAATATTATTTCTTATACACAGAGCCACGCCACCTGCACTGCCTACTAACCTGTCTTTCTGAGACACCGTATATCCTTGGACGATCAGCTCCCAATGGCAGTCACCCTTTAGTCAAGTTTCAGAAATGGCATCAACATCATACTTGCCCTCCATAACAGCTCTATAAACCTGCCTGCTAGGATATAGGACCTCTTTTGGTTCAGGTATAACCCGTCCTACTTGTACAGGTCGTACCCCCCCACCACCCCCAGGAGAGGCCCCAATTATCCAGGAACCCGAAGCCCTGCCCCTTACACTAGTCTCTCAGTCACACATGAATATGCCTGATCGTGCACTCGTTAGCACGTGGCACAGGCAGCAATCTTAAAATTACTACTGTGGTGGTCCTGCTTTTCAGCTTCCTACCCAACTCCCTGAATTCTCTCTTCAGGACCTCCTCCTTTTCACTACCTATGTCATTGGTACCGATGTGTACCAAGCCTCCTGGCTGCTCATCCTCTGCCTTCAGAATACTCTGCATCTGATCAGAAACATCCCGTACCCTGCACCTGGGATGCTGCACACCATGTGGGTATCCCTTTCGGGCTGACAGAAACTCCTGTGTGTTCCCCTACCGCATTCCTCATCTTCTTCTCTCCCTTCTGCACCATGGAACCAGGCTCAGTGCCAGAGACCCGATCGCCGTGGTCGTCCTCTGTCAGGTCACCCCCCCTCAACGGCATCCAAAACAAGATGGTGATTACTGAGGGGGGTGGCCACAGGGGTGTTCTCTACTATCTGAGCTCTTCCCATCCCCTCCCTGACAGTCACCCGGTGGGTGGAGGAGGCATCGTTGCTTGCTGCCGCCTACACGTGGGAGGGGGAGCTGAGGGGGACTTTGGGGTTTTTGTGTTTAACTCTCATTCATCCTTTGGGGCATTTCTCTGTTCTCGGGGATGTTTGTGAAGAAAACGCATTTCAGGATGTATATTGTATCTTCTCTGACATTAAGTTGGACTGTCGGACCATTGATCAGACACCCAGAGCAAAGTACTAACCCTACAGACACGCTCTCTATTCCTCATGCTGATATAGCTGATAAAGCAAATGAAATATTGGATGACTCACACTCTTGGGATAAGTTTTGCAATTGGGGATCAAATGTTGAAATACATCAGTGGGTGAGGATCATCTTAGAAGGTGGAAGACTGAAGTTTGTGCAAAAGGTAGAGAGGATGATAGTTTTGTAATTCAGTAAAGACAATTGCCAGAATAAAGAATGTGTGATTTTACTAAGTAAATGCTACATTTAAATTTATAAAACCTCAGTGCCACACAGCTTCTGCAGGTTCATGGCAGTCCTATGAGTAGTTCACTGAAAGAGAGGATAATAGTTCTAAAATAAATATCTTTGGCTCAAGAGGAAGGAGACATTGGCCAGAAAGAACCACAATCTACAAATCAGCGAATTGGAATGAATCACAGCAGTGGAAGGAGACAATCCAGTTGCCTTTGTTCTTGCCATGTGATTGAAGGAGATGGGGGCTGCCATTTTGTGAAGCTGCCCTGCATCCTTCATTTTGTGAGCTGAAATTGCTTGGCTAAGTTCATGTTTTAAAGTCGACACAGTGAAGCTCCAGGTAATCTGCTAAACTAGAGATTTTTCTTGGATAAGCTGTGTGTTGTGTACAATGACAGGTTTGCAAAAAAGAACTTCTTCTGGTTGGACTGCTTTGAACCAGTCAGAGTCAAAGAGAGCAAACAGCCATAAGTTATTCGATGTCACTTGCAGAAGGCGAACAAGAAGTAGATGGTGACTTGAATCAGAGCCAATAAGATGGTGTGAAAGATTAGTCTGATGACCCATAGCTAACAGCACTGAACGTAACATTTCAACTTGTAGGGAATGAAAATAAAAGTAGATGCTTCAGGTGCATTGGCAGCAACAACTCTTTAACTGCTGGAGACCAATCATGCTAATATGAGGATCTCACCGATATATGGAGATGGGATTCCATGCATGAGGTACGTCTCATCAGCGTAGACTCTTTTCCTGGGTAATAACCTCTGTCTTCGTGGAGGTTCAGGGAGTCCTTGTGGGTTTGCACACAGGTCATAAATTTGTGAACCCATGTATTCTTTAGTGAAGACAAGAACAGTATTTCCTGGTTGTTCCAGTTTTTCACTGATCGGGATAACCAAAGGGTATTCACAAAGATTAAGATGCATGGAGTCCCTGACGAATTGGCAGTTTGGATTCAGAACTGGCTTGCGCATAGAAGAAAGGGGGTAGTGGTTGAAGGGACTTATTTGAGTCTGGATGTTTGTGATCAGTAAGTTTCTGCCGGGATCTACATTGGGACCCCTGCTGTTTGTGATGTGCACAAATGCCCCGGATGAAAATGTAGATGGGTGGATCAGTAAATTTGCGGATAGTAGCAAGATTGGTGGAGTCGTGGACAGTGTAGAACACTGGAAAATAGTACAGCACGATATAGATTAGTGGAACACATGGGCTGAGAAATGGAATTTAACAAAGATGAATGTCAGATAGTGCATCACAGTAGGGTAACTGCAAGGAGACAGTATGCTGTTAAGGGTGAGATCATTAACAGTGTTGTTGAGCAGAGAGATCGTGGGATCCAAGTTCATAACTCCTTGAAAGTGGCTACGCAGGTTGATACGGCTGGTTAAGAAGGCTTATGGAATGGTTGCTTTTATTCGTCAAGAGATTATGACGTAAAGTTATAAAACTCTGGTTCGGCCACATCTGCAGTATTGCGTACAATTCTGGTCACCTACTATAGGAAGGATGTCGAGGCTTTGCAGAAAGGATTTACCTGGTTTAGAGGGCATGTGCTATCACAGGACACTGGATCAACTTGGGTTGTTTCCTCTGGAGTGTTGGAGGCTGAGGGGAGATCCGACAGAGGTTTACAAGATTATCAGAGGCATAGATAGAGTGGACAGAGGGCATCTGATTTCCCAGGGTTGAAATGTCAGAGGGCTTGCATTGAAGCAGGAAGGAGAAAGTAAGGATTAAGTGGTGCATGCCTGGGATATGCTGCATTGTAGTGTGATAGAAACAAATGCAATAGAGGATTTTAAGACAGGTTTGGATAGGCTCATGGATATAAGGAAGATGGGCGGATATGAACATGGTGTAGGTAGGAGGGATGAGCGTTTCTGTGCTTTTATTTGCTTTTTAGCTAGCTCCAAAGAACACTGTGGGCCGAGTAGTCTGTTTCTGTGCTGTACAATTCAGTGTTTCCGTGTTCCATGATTTTGACGCTCAAGTGGGTGGAAAGGCTACTTCTGGAAGTGGTGTTTGACACAGAGGGCTGCCTGCCAGCAGTGCTGCTTTTCCACCACCTTTGCACCTGTTATCCTCGGTGGCAGAGACCGTGGCTGTAGGACAGGGGTTTTTAGTCTTTTCCATGCCATGGATTGCAACCATTAACCGATGGCTCATGGACCCAGGTTTGCTGGAGGATACGCAACTTTGTGCCACATTTTATGCTGAGTCTCTTGCACCATTTATTAAGATCACAAATGCTGGCACTTGGCCTGATGGCTCTTTCCCTTGATTTAACCAAGTTTCCAGTGTCTGGCCATCTCTGCTCTGAATGTGTTTTGGCTTCCTGTAGGAAACAATCCGGCCTGGAGTCACGACGGGGAAGAACTTAAAATTGATCCCTTTTCCTCAAACTGACCTTCATTACTGCAGATGCCCCAGGAGGAAAAAATATCCTCGTAACATCCACATTCAGTTTGCCGCGATGTATTCTGGGCTAATGATTTAAACAAGGATGTACCAGCACTGAAAGCAGTCCAAGAGGGATGTACCAAGCTTTGTCCTATCATGACCAGCTGAAGAAAAAAAAAGATTTGTGTCTTAAGCAGTTTGGGGAAATCACAGATGAACATGGACATTGATTATATATACGCACCCAGCTGAAAATCTCTGCCAAGTGCACTGCTACTCCCCTACCCACCTGACACAGCTCGAGCAACGTCACAAGGAGGAATGGGCAAATCATGCTCCATCGCATTGTACAAAGCCAACAGAGGCTTATGCAAAAGACAACTAGCTGTAATAGCTAAAAGAGGTGTTTCACCTGACCACAGAGCAAAGGGGAATGGATGCTTCTGAACTGCTGACATTTCAATTTTTGAATATTTGGTTTCTCATGCTTTACAATTTCTGGGGGGTTTTTGTGCTGTACTGTTTTAAAACAAAATACTTTTCATGCCACAAGTAAAAGCTCTCAGTTAAATTGATCAGACGGTAGGGTTGGGGCACACCTTTTCATGGCTCTCTATAGTCAAAACCGGTTAAGCGAGTCATCGACTAATCGCTGCAGCCGCTTTTTCTTTGGTGGGACATCATTTAAGGAACAGAAACGAATCAAGAAAGTAACTGGAACTTCCTTCATTTCTTTGGGGCACTATTCCACTTAATTGGGACAGAAGTCTGTTCTCAAACAGATTCTAACTAGCGTCGGTCGCCTGCTTCATTGCTCTTTAACCTGGATTTGCATTTTGCAGATAGTGAAGCAACTGAAATGGGAGGAATATGCTCATGCCGCAAAACTCAGTCTGAACAGTTGCCAGATAGGGAAGCTGATCACGCCACAACAGCGAGTGACAGTGAACAAAGAAATCTTCTGGACCTTGATCCATTGAAAGGAGGCGCAATTTCTCACCAAGAACCTCCTGACAGAGATGATGTCTCGGAACCATCTGGACCCTTTAAACATGAAGCAGGTTAGTCGATTGCAAGTGGTTGTAGGTTATACTTTGTCAAATGTTAATTAAGAACTCTGACTACGTGGGTGATTGATAAGTTCGTGGCCTGTGGTCCATTTTCTCAGACAGTGAGTTCTTCCAGCGTTGTGTACGTTTCCTTTTGATCCACAGCATCTGCAGTTGTATTTTTGTGTTTTGATTCGTTCCCATTCCTGATAAAGAGTCTCGGCCCAAAACGTTGGCTGCTCTTTTCTCACGGATGCTGCCTGACCTGCTGAGTTCTTCCAGCGTTGTGTACGTATCCTTTTGATCTACAGCATCTGCAGTTGTATTTTTGTGTTCAGTTATCTGAAACAGAAATACCACAAAAGTTATTAACTTCAAACTTTCTTCATGGTCACTCAAAGAGTTGAACTGCATGTACATGTAACGAGCTGTATAACTCATCTCCTTCTACCGCAGGCCACAAACTTATCAATCACCATTCGTAATTCTGCAATTACCCTGCAATTTTTGAGAAGATAAAATAATGTGTGGACACGTTAGCCACAAGCAGGCATGTTTGATGAACAAGATGAGGAGGAGCCGCTGGACATATCACACAATGTGCTCCTCCCTCCGTTCCCTCGGTCATACAGTACGCCGCAACAAGATGGTGCCACCAAATATACGCATGTGCGGAATTACCCTCGTAGCTCAAACACTCTTGGAATGTGGGAGACCAGAAACACCTGTGGTCACCAGAGTAACGTAGACAGAGGCGGGGTCTGAATGCAGGTCACTGGGGCTGTACAACACCATGCCGCCCCGATCTAGTGCCCTACACTATTTTCCCCATAACTCAAGTCCAGGTAGCAGCATTGTAAATTTCCTCTGCTCTCTTTCAATCGTATTGACAACTGGCTCACACACTGCTCCAAGTTAGGCCTCACCACTTCAAAATGACACACCAACTTCTGCTCTCAATACGTTGATCGATGTGCGAAAAGCTATGTTTACTGTCTACCTGTGACGCCAACTCAAAAGGAAAACGAACTGGGCAGCTCAAACTGAGAGTGAAAGCAAGAAAAAGGAAAAACTTTCTGAACAAATCCAACACTTAGAGAAGGTAACTGAAAGAGCCATAATTCAAAGCATATGAAAATATTGGATAAAAGGTCGCCAAGTTTCCCCAAATTTAACGGATGTATCAAATGTCCAGCTGCTTATTTTCTCTAAACTTAAACAGGACAGAATGGAACTAAGCCAATTAAGAACAGTAGGTGGATTAGGATCCTTCCATTTAAGTAGAATAGCTCTCCTCGCCAATAAAGTTGAAAAGGCTATCATCCGCTGAGCGGAAACAGGAATAAATCCTGCTTCCAATGGAATAATCCCAAAAATTGCTGTAAGTAAATTTGGTTGTAGGTCCAGATCCAAGACTTCTGATAAAGTTTTAAAGACATCTTTCCAAAATTCATTCACCTTTATGCAAGACCAAAACACGTGAGTTAAAGTGGCCACCTCAGTATTACATCCATCGTAAATAGGATTGATATTGGGAAAAATACAGGCTAATTTATCCTTTGACATATGTGCCCCATGCACTACCTTGAACTGTATGAATGAATGACGGGCACAAATAGATGAAGTATTTACCAAATGAAAAATTTTACTCCATTGATTATCCGAAAGTAACTCTTGAAATTCCAATTCCTGAGCACCTTTAATGTTATCATTAGATCTCATTCATAAATTCAATAACCATTTATAAATTGTAGCTATCAATCCTTTTTGAAGTGGTTTAACCTGAAAAAGGGTGTCTATCATATTAGGTGGATAAGCAGAGGGTTAATTTGGAATCAAAGTATGTAAAGATTGCTAATTTGTAAACATCTAAAAAAAAAGTGTGCATTAGATAAATATTTACCTGTTAACTGAGTGAAAGACATTAAACAATCCCTTATAAACAAATCTGAAAAAATCGGCTGCATTAAAATCCATTTGTCATTTCACAGTGGATCTTGCACCCTGTCCAGGCCGGTTGCATCCTCCGCAGTGAGTGGCAAGTGGAATTGCAGGCACTCTCCCAGCTGTGGTGCAATTATCATTGTGTGAAGTGTTTGACCTGAGGGAGGTGATGTCACAGAATTGGGACAGTGCACGACCCCGAGAGGGTGGGGTCACGAGGGATGGGACGGTCGGTGGCACGGTGAAGGTAGGGTGCCCGGAATAAGACGTTGTGAGACCCAGGGAGTGGCGCCTGTGAGTGTAACGTTACACCAAGCGTGTAGGGTGGGGTCCTGGGAGATGCAATTACTGATGTGCCCTGGGAAGTCCAACAGAAGGTGGTTGAAAGGGACCACGAGTACAGGACAGGTCGGGGCAGACCTCTCTCGGCTTGTCACACTGGGCAGAAACTGACACAAGCAGCCTGTTCCTCAGACAGGTCCGAACGTAAATCTCTCGTAGTTCTCGGGTATTCGTTGCAAGATACCTGGTGATAGCCATTTTGGGAACAGCAATGGGACCGAGCAAAGTGCATGGGTTTAGAGCAGGGGATCCAAAACTTAGGGTCCATAGACCCCTCAGTTAAAGGCAGTGTTCCCATTGCATTGAAAGGTCCTGAAGCCCTCGTTTAGAGTGATGGGGAAAATGTTTAGAAAGGGCTTGAGGGGAAAAACTATGCAGAGGGTTGCTGCAATCAGAAAGGCCAATGGGGATGAAATGTCCCCCTCTGCTTTTGAGAAGTAATGGCATGGGCGACAGGCCCCGATGGAGTACCTGGTAAGGCTCTGAAAACCTGCGCCAACAAACTGGCAGAAGGGTTCAAAGACATTTTTAATCTCTCATTGCCACAGTTGGAAGATCCCACCTGCTTGAAGAAGACAGCAATTATACCAGTGCCCAAGAAGAGCAGGGTGAGCTGCCCTAACGGCTATCATCCAGCAGCATTCACATCTACGGTGAAGAAGTTCGTTCAGTGGTTAGTTATGGCTAGAATCAACATCCGCCTGAAGACCAGTGCACACTGCAATTTGACTGTCGCCAAAATAGGTCTACGGCCGAAGCAATCTCATTGCTTTTCCACGTAGCCCCGGATCATCTGCACATTTCAAATGCCTTTCAGTTGCTGTTCATTGACTATAGCTCAGCATTTAACATCACCATTCCTACACCCGCTAATCAAAAAGCTCCAGAACCTGGGTCTTGGTATCCCCCTTTGTAACTAGATCCTCGACTTCCTAATCGGAAGACCACGATCTGTGCAGAGTGGAAATAACACCTCCACTTTGCTGACAATCAACGCTGCCTTAGCCCAACGCTCTACTTCCTGTGTGGCGAGGGATAGCTCAATGCCATAAGTAAGTTTGCTGACAATGCAACTATTGTTGGTAGAATTTTAGTTGCTGTTGGGAGGGCATACAGGAACGAGAAGTACCAGCTAGTTGACTGGTGTCGTAGTAACAACCTTGCACTCAATGTCAGTAAGACCAATGAACTGATTGTGGACTTCAGGAAGGGTGAGATGAGGGAACACATACCAGTCCTCATAAAGGGATCAGAAGTGGAGAGAGTGAGCAGCTTCAAGTTCCTGGGTGTCAGTATCTCTGAGGGCCTAACCTGAACCCAATGTATCGATGCGGCCATAAAGAAGGCAAGACAGTGGCTACATTTCATTGGGTGCTCGAGTAGATGTGGGATGTTATCAAAACCACTCTGGATTTTCTGCAGATGTACTGTGCAGAGCATTCTAAATGACTGCATCACCATCTGGTATGGATGGGTGGGTGAATTGAGGGGTGTTGCTACTCTGCAAAACTAAAGTCAGCAGCAGAAAGTTGTAATCTTGTCAGCTCCATCATGGGCAATAGCCTCAGCAGCAGCCAAGACATCTTCAAAAATGCAGCCTCAAGCATTAAGGATTCCCGTCGCCCAGATCATGCCCTCTTCACGTTGTTAGGATCAGGAAGGAGGAACAGAAGCTTGAAGGCACACACTCATCTATTCAGAATGGGTACTTCCCCTCTTCCATCCGATTTCTGAAAGTACATTGAACCCAGGAACACCACTTCACTCACATTTTATTTATATTTTTGCTCTACTTATTTAATTAAACTACTATATATTAATAGACAATAGGTGCAGAAGTAGACCATTCGGCCCTTCGAGCCTGCACCGCCATTTTGAGATCATGGCTAATTATCTACTTTCAATAGCCGGTTCCTGCCTTGTCCCCATATCCCTTGATTCCCCTATCCATAAGATACCTATCTAGCTCCTTCTTGAAAGCATCCAGAGAATTGGCCTCCACTGCCTTCCGAGGCAGTGCATTCCAAACCCCCCACAACTCTCTGGGAGAAGAAGTTTTTCCTTAACTCTGTCCTAAATAACCTACCCCTTATTCTCAAACCATGCCCTCTGGTACTGGACTCTCCCAGCATCTGGAAAATATTTCCTGCCTCTATCTTGTCCAATCCCTTAATAATTTTATATGTTGCAATCAGATCCCCTCTTAATCTCCTTAATTCCAGCGTGTACAAGCCCAGTCTCTCTAACTTCTCTGCCTAAGATAGTCCGGACATCCCAGGAATTAACCTTGTGAATCTACGCTGCACTTCCTCTACAGCCAGGACGTCCTTCTTTAACCCTGGAGACCAAAACTGTACTCAATACTCCAGGTGTGGTCTCACCAGGGCCTTGTACAAATGCAAGAGGATTTCCTTGCTCTTGTATTCAATTCCCTTTGTAATAAAGGCCAACATTCCATTAGCCTGCTGCACTTGCTCATTCACCTTCAGTGACTGATGAACAAGGACACCGACATCTCTTTGTATTTCTCCCTTACCTAACTCTACACCATTCAGATAATAATCTGCCTTCCTGTTCTTACTCCCAAAGTGGATAACCTCACACTTATTCACATTAAACATCATCTGCCAAGTATCTACCCACTCACCCAGCCTATCCAAGTCACCCTGAATTCTCCTAACATCCTCATCACATGTCACACTGCCACCCAGCTTAGTATCATCAGCAAACTTGCTGATGTTATTCTCAATGCCTTCATTGAAATCGTTGATGTAAATTGTAAACAGCTGTGGTCCTAATACCGAGCCCTGTGGCACCCCACTAGTCACCACCTGCCATTCTGAGAAACACTCATTCACCATTACCCTTTGCTTTCTATCTGCCAACCAGTTTTCTATCCATGTCAATGTCTTCCCCCCGATGCCCTGAGCTTTGATTTTCCCCACGAATCTCCTATGTGGGGCCTTATCAAATGCCTTCTGAAAATCGAGGTACACTACATCCACTGGATCTCCCTTCTCTAACTTCCTGGTTACATCCTCGAAAAACTCCAATAGATTAGTCAAGCATGATTTACCCTTGGTAAATCCATGCTGGCTCGGCCCAATCCTATCACTGCCTTCTAGATATGCCACTATTTCATCTTTAATAATGGACTCTAGCATCTTCCCCACTACTGATGTTAGGCTGACAGGTCGATAGTTCTCTGTTTTCTCCCTCCCTCCCTCCCTCCTTTCTTAAAAAGTGGGATAACATTAGCCACTCTCCAATCCTCAGGAACTGATCCTGAATCTAAGGAACATTGGAAAATGATTACCAATGCATCTGCAAATTTCCAGGGCCACCTCCTTTAGTGCCCTAGGATGCAGACCATCTGGACCTGGGGATTTGTCAGCCTTCAGTCCCATCAGTCTACTCAACACCGTTTCCTTCCTAATGTCAAGATGTTTCATTTCCTCTGTATGGCCCATCCATACATCTGGGAGATTGCTTGTGTCTTCCTTAGTGAAGACAGATCTAAAGTACTTATTAAATTCTTCTGCCATTTTTCTGTTTCCCATAACAATTTCACCCAATTCATTCTTCAAGGGCCCAACATTGTTCTTAACTATCTTCTTTCTCTTCACATACCTAAAAAAGCTTTTGCTATCCTCCTTTATATTCCTGGCTAGCTTGCGTTCGTACCTTTTTTTCTCCACGTATTGCCTTTTTAGTTAAGTTCTGTTGTTCCTTAAAAATTTTCCAATTATCTGTCCTCCCACTCACCTTAGCTCTGTCATACTTCCTTTTTTTTAATGCTATGCAATCTCTGACTTCCTTTGTCAACCACTGTGACCCCTTTTCCCCCCCTTTGAATCCTTCCTTCTCCGGGGGATGAACTGATTTTGCACCTTGTGCATTATTCCCAAGAATACCTGCCATTGCTGTTCCACTGTCTTTTCTGCTAAGCTATCCATCCAGTTATCTTTATCCAGCTCCTCCCTCATGGCTCCATGGTTTCCCCTGTTCATCTGCAACACTGACACCTCCGATCTGTCCTTATCCTTCTCAAATTGCAGATAAAAACTTATCATATTATGATCACTACCTCCTAATGGCTCCTTTACTTCAAGATCGCTTATCAAATCCTGTTCATTACATAACACTAATTCCAGAATAGCCTTGTCGCTGGTCGGCTCTCGTACAAGCTGTTCCAAGAATGCATCCCTTCGGCACTCTACAAACTCCCTACCCTGGGGTCCAGCACCAACCTGATTCTCCCAGTTCACCTGCAAGTTGAAATCCCCCATAACTACTGCGACATTACCTTTGCCACATGCCAATGTTAACTCCCTATTCAACTTGCATCCAATATCCATGCTACTGTTTGGTGGCCTGTAGACAACGCCCATATGGGTCCTTTTGCCCTTACTGTTCCTCAGTTCTATCCACACAGGCTCCACTTCTCCTGATCCTATGTCCCCCCCTTGCAAAGGACTGAACCTCATTCCTCACCAACAGGGCCATCCCACCCCCTCTACCCACATTTCTGTCCCTACGATACCACGTATACCCTTGTACATTCATTTCCCAGGTCTGATCTCCCTGCAGCCATGTCTCCGTTATCCCAACAACATCATAGTTACCCATTCGCACCTGAGCTTCAAGCTTATCTGCCTTATTTCTGACACCGTGCATTCAGATATAGAATTTTTAGCCCATTTCTCCCCTCTCTGTTTGAATCGCTGCCAATTGTGCTTAACCCAGCTCCCCGAACTCCCATCAGGCTATACGCCCCTAGAATTTTGTTGTCCTTCCTAAATTTATTTATTCTTTCTGCACATTTAACTCCATGTTCCATCAGACCATCCCTCTGTACATGTGTCCTCCTTATCACTTGTTCCGCCTCACCTTTCTCTATACACACTTAATATTCCGGAACCGTATAGTCCCCACCGGTCCTTTATTCTTCATCTCGCTATCCTCTCTCACATTCTGGATCTCCGCCCCCTGCAAATTTAGTTTAAACCCCCCAAGAAGCACTAGCAAACTTCCCTGCAAGAATGTTAGTACCGCTCCAGTTCAGGTGTAAACCATCCCTTCGGAACAGATCCCACCTTCCCTGGAACAAAGCCCAATTATCTAAAATCCTGAAGCCCTCCCTCCTGCACCATCCTCTCAGCCACGTATTAATCTGTATAATCTTTCTGTTCCTTGCCTCACTCGCACGTGGCACAGGTAGCAATCCTGAGATTGTTAGCCTGGAGGTCCTGCTCTTTAGCTTCGCACCTAACTCCCTGAACTCGCTACGCAGGACCCCCTCACTCATCCTACCCACATCGTTGGTCCCTACATGGACCACAACATCTGGGTTCTTGCCCTCCCTCGCGAGAATAACCTGCACCCAATCTGAGATGTCTCAGATCCCGGCACCAGGGAAGCAACATACCATCTGAGACTCCCAATCTTCCCACAAAATCTCCTATCCGTCCCCCGACTATAGAATCCCCCATCACTACCACTCTCTTCTCTTCCCTCCTCTCCTTCTTAGTCGAGGGTCCAACCTCAGTGCCAGAGACAGGACCACTACAGCTTGTTCCTGGTGGGTCATCCCCACCAACAGTATCCAAAACGGTATAATTATTGTTGATGGGAATGGCCACAGGGGTGCTCTGCTCTCTCTGTCTGCTCCCCCTGCCTCTCTTGACTGTCACCCATTTGCCTACCTCCTGATTTTTTGGTGTGACTACCTCTGTAATTCAGATTTTTTTACTCTATTATTATATATTGCATTCTTCTGCTGTCGCAGTTACCAATTTTGTGACATATGCCGGTGATATTATACCTGATTTGATTCTGATGTGTAACAGAATCACCAAGGCGTTGCAGGAATTGTACAAATGGAAAGTAATTGAATGGTCAGTACGTGCATGATGGGCTGAGGGGCCTGTCTCTGTCCCCCACCAACCGAGGGTAGTTTTGCAGATGAGGAACCGGCAGATCACAAAGCGGTGTTTTCCTTTTGATGATTATCAACGGACTCCCACTCTGTTTACAGCAGACAGCCCACATGTTGTAAACCCCAGAATACTGTCAAGCATAAATTTTGAATTGACATCAGCTCCATATTTAATACCTTGGCGTGGTTTTCACAAACATAGAGGAAAGAAGCAAGGGCTGAGCAAGAGAGAGTTAACACCTGTATGTTAAGCGCAGGCACTAGTTGAGAGGGTTTGACAACATTGACTGGGATTCCCGTGCTGTAAAAGGGCTGGATGGGATAGAGTTTCTCAAGTGTGTTCAGGTACATTGAGCCACCAGTAACTCATTGACTTAACCCGAACCCAATCACGGGGCAATTTACAATGATCAATTAAACCAGCTACGGGTACGTCTTTGGACTGGGAAGGAACTGGAGGAAACCCATGCCCACACGGGTAGAAAAGTACACATTTGCTCACAGAGGACACCGTAACTGGGCTCCAAGCTGCTACACCCTAAGCAGCAATGGTGTCGCGCTACTGTGGGGTCCACGATGTTACTCCTTTGTTTGTGAAGGCTTTAAAAGTAATCTGAGACATTATAGGATGGTGGTGGTGACATCAGTATGGGGTAAGTTATTGAAAGGTATTCTAAGCGTTGGAATTTTGATAGAAATGGATTGATTCAGGATGGACAACGTGGCTGTGTGGGGGTGTGTCCTTTCTATCCAGTTTTATAGAGTTGTTTGAGGAAGAACGAGGAAAGTTGATGAAAGAAAGGCACCGAAAGTTTTCCACTTGGATTTTGGCCTTTTTTCATCTCACGGGAGATGAGCCAAGAAGGTTCAGCCACTTGGCATTCAAAATGGATTTTACACTGGATGTGTGGGAGAAGCCAGATAGTGATAGTAGATGGCTAGTTATGACTGGAGGCCTGTACCTGGTGTACTTCCAGGATTGCTGCTGGGTCCACACTTCCCATTGCATCCATAACATCTCACTTTGACATGTTAGGCATGTCCTCCACCATGAAGAATGACACAAGAATAATCTTTCAGTATTTCTATCATTTCCTCATTACTCACTGTCAATTCCCCCTTCTCGTCCTCCAAGGGACCTACATTTTTATATTTTCTGCTAGTTTATTTTCATCATCCAGCTTTCCTTTCTTATTTGCTTGCTTAGTGGTTCTTCGTTGCTTTTGAAGTTTCCCAGTCTTTCAGTTTTCCACTTGGACACATGCACACACTTTTAGTTTGATGACTTATTTTGCAACCTTGGTTTTCCAAGGCTGGCTCTGCCCACCCTTGCTCTCTGGGTTTTTAACTGGCATATACTTTTGTTGAGCACAGTGAAAAATATCTTTGAAAATATTCCACTGCATCAGAAGGGCCTACTCCAGGCTGTGTCTCAATAAAATCAATCAATAAACCTGACGTCATTTTTATTGATTTCTCCAAATTCTGGTAGTTTGTGCTTCCTTGCACTTCTCTCTTTTTCTATTCCCATTCTGGCTCCCATCTTCGCCCTTCTCCTCTTCTCAACTGGACCCACTCCTCCATCTATTTAATCCATGGTCTCTTCTTTGTCTCAATGGATTTCTTCTTCTTCAGCCCTTTAGCTTTAATACATATACCTCCCAGCTTCTCGTGTCATCTCACTCGCTCACTCAGACATCTTTTCACTCGCCTGGCTTCATCTGTGACTGTCAGCTTGTACTCTCCCCACCTTCTTATTCTGCCTCTTGTTTACTTGCCTTCCAGTCCTGGTGAAGTGATTTGGCCCACAACATTAACTCTTTATTCCCCTCCACAGATGCTGCCTGAGCTGCCGAGTTCCTCCAGCATTTTGACTGTGTTGCTCTGGGTTTCCAGCATCTACAGAATCTCCTGTCTTTCTGAATAATTGTCCGTGTTGTGTTGTGTTGCTTAATGTCTGACAATCTTTCATGTCTCCGTTACTTTGTCCCAGGCCTGGAGAGTCCCACAGTGAAACAGTCTGAAGGAGATTCTATTGGAGAACAGAAACTGCACTCTGTCCCAGCAGGAGACATATCCACAGGTACCAAGACGCATGTCTCTCTGTGTTCATTCAGTCTCTCTCACTCTGTGGGGTTGAACCTCCCATGGACCAGTTGACCTACTGGATGTACAGTGCATTGTGGGTAGAGTGAATGATAGGTTTCGGTGGGAGAAATGTGCAGAGAGGGGTGGAGTGACTGAGAGTGACAGGAGAGAGTGATGGAGGTGAGAACGGAGAACGGTGAGAACGGAGAACTCAGAAGGGAGGATTGGCTGTGCGGACACACATGGTGACTGATGAGGCATCGAAGAGAGATTGGAGTAATTCAGTATGTGGCCAGAATGAACTTTGTGAAAACACACGGGAGAGAGCTGGAGTGAGGTGGAATGCTGGAGTTGGAGTAATGTAACGAATGAAGAGAGACTGACGACTGTACGGAGAGTTGGGCAGAGTGATGCTCATACTGGAGAGAAGGAAGGGGAGAACAACAAGAGAGTGATGCAGACAGTGAATGCTGAGGGGGCAGATGCGAGGAGACGGATTTGAGAGACAATTTTTCCCTCCTTTAGTACTCAATATTCATCTGGGCTTTGTCTGAGGGAAGTGTCTGGTTCTAAAAGTTTTGGGAGACAGATTACTTAAGTTGGATGGTTTTGGTTTCTTTTCAAATGAACGACCTCTTTGTAAACTTGTTGTTCTGGTGGCTACTCATTGTAACTCTATTTCCCATTTCCAGTCTGACATGACTGTCCACAGCCTCCTCCACTGACAGGATGAGACTCCCTCAGGGTGGAAGAGCAACACTGCAGAGAAACAAAGAACGTATGAAATAGGAGCAGGAGCTGGCCATCTGGCCCGTCGAGCCTGTTCTGCCATTCATTAAGATCATTGCCGATCTCCACCTACCTGACTTATCCCCATAATCCTTGATTCCCCTATTTAGCAATAAACTCTCCAGCTTTGTCTTAAATGTGTTTTCTGAGGTGGTCTCCACTGCTGCATTGTGCAGGGAATTCCACAGATTCACTACTCTCTGGGAAAAGCAGTTCCTCCTCAGTTCCGTCCCAAATCTACTCCCCCGAATCTTGAGGCTATGTCCCCTAGTTCTCGTCTCATCTACCAGTGGAAACATCGTTCCAGTCTCCATCTTATGGTCCTTCTTCAAGTAAGGAGGCAAGAACTGCAGACAGTACACCAGGTGCGGCCCCACCAGTACCCTGTATAATTGCAGCAAATCCTCCTGCTCTTAAGTTCAATCCCTCCAGCAATGAAGACCAACATCCCATTTGCCACCTTGATAGCCTACTGCAACTGCAAACCAACCTGTTGTGATTGCTGCACCAGCACTCCCGAGTCCCTCCGTACAGCAGCATGCTGCAATTTTTTAACCAGTTATATAATAATCTGCTCTTTCAGTTTTCCTTCCGAGTGGATGGCCTTCATTTACCAGTATTGTACTCCATCTGTCCAACTAGTCACTTAACCTGTCTCTCTGCAGGCTCTCTGTATGTTCTGCATGAATTGCTTTTCTACTCAATTTGGTATCATCAGCAAACTTAGTTACACTACAGTCGGTCCGCACTTCCAGATCGTTAATGTATATCATGAACAGTTGTGGTCCCAGTATTGACCTCTGCAACTCACCACTGATTGCCAATGAGGGTAACACCCATGTGTCCCAACTCTCTGCTTTCTATTGGTTAATCAATCCTCTATCCATGCCAATACATCACCCCCAACTCTATGCATCCTTATGTTATGGGTAAGTCTTTTATGTGGCACCTTATCGAATGCCTTCTGGAAATTCACATAAATAACATCCATCTGTTCCCCTGCACCTGTTATGTGCTCAACGAACTCCAGTAAGTTTGTCAAACAGGTCCTGCCTTTACTGATTCCATGCTCCATCTGCCTGAATGGATCGATTTCTTACCAGATGCCTCGCTATTTCTTCTTTAGATACATTTTCCCAAGCATCAAGCATTTTCCCCACTACAGATGTTAAACTACCTGGCCTATAGTTACCTACCTTTTGCCTACATCCTTCTTTTTTGAACAGTGACGTGACATTTGCCATTTTCCAATCTGCCGGGAGCTCCCCGGAGACCAGAGAATTTTGGTAAATTATCACCAAAGCCGCTACTATAACCTCTGCCATTTCTTTCAGTACCCTGGGATTGGTTCAAGACCACAGGTCTCCTTGCGAAGCCTCTTGAACCAATCCTTTGTGGAGACCTGTGATCCTGTAGCTATCAGACACACAGCCAACTGGTCTTTAGATGGCTTTTAAGGGACAGAGGTAATGGTGGTGATAGTCATGTTTACGGAGAGGTTATGTTGGAAATACGCAGGTTTGTTACTGCTGTTGGTCAAGCTCTACTTGTGTTGAGAAACATCGTCCGAGGACTGGCAGCTTTTTGATATCCAGGCACATTAGGACCAGGGAGAAACTTGGGTCAAAGGAGTAAAATACAGCTGAAAGGAGAAGAGAGATGTGAAGAGTTTTACATAGGGGATACAGTGGTGTTGTTTTGGCTGTGCAGTTCCATAGACCTCAAGCACAACACAGGTTCAAATCTCACCAGAGGGTTTGGAAAAGTGATGAGCAGTTATAAAATAAATCGGCGGTGAATGGCCAGTGTCTGCCATCTTCAGAAACAAATGAGTTCATATAACCCACTCAAGGATCAGGGCTTGACCTTGTTACTTCATGTCTAAGCATGACATCTAACCTAATGCGGCCAGTCTCTGAAATGAAGGCATTCCCTTCATTTCTAAGCAGGTTAAACAGGTCTGGCAGAATGCTATATTACTAAGTAATCCAGGAGCACATACACATCAGGAAAGGCGGGAATATTGCAAATCCTCCTGGAATTTACTGCCAGTGAACATTGTTCCCTATGGGGAGGAGGATTTGCAATGTTTTACACCCACTTCCTCACACTCGTGATGTGTGCATTAGCAAAACAAAGGAGCGGGTGTCATTGAACCAGCGATGGTAAGGGCAACGCGTGGGGCGAACAGAAGGTCCTGTGCTGGCCTCATGTGGGGAATGTCCTGTGCTGGCCTCGTGCGGGGAAGGTCCTGTGCTGGCCTCGTGTGGGGAAGGTCCTGTGCTGGCCTCATGTGGGGAATGTCCTGTGCTGGCCTCGTGCGGGGAAGGTCCTGTGCTGGCCTCGTGTGGTGAAGGTCCTGTGCTGGCCTCGTGTGGGGAAGGTCCTGTGCTGGCCTCATGTGGGGAAGGTCCTGTGCTGGCCTCGTGCGGGGAAGATCCTGTGCTGGCCTCGTGCGGGGAAGGTCCTGTGCTGGCCTCGTGTGGGGAAGGTCCTGTGCTGGCCTCGTATGGGGAAAGTCCTGGCGCTGCCCTCGTGTGGGGAAGGTCCTGTGCTGGCCTCATGTGGGGAAGGTCCTGTGCTGGCCTCGTGTGGGGAAGGTCCTGTGCTGGCCTCGTGTTGGGAAGGTCCTGTGCTGGCCTCGTGTGCGGAAGGTCCTGTGCTGGCCTCGTGTGCGGAAGGTCCTGTGCTGGCCTCGTGTGGGGAAGGTCCTGTGCTGGCCTCGTATGGGGAAGGTCCTGTGCTGGCCTCGTGTGGGGCGAACAGAAGGTCCTGTGCTGGCCTCGTGCGGGGAAGGTCCTGTGCTGGCCTCGTGTGGGGAAGGTCCTGTGCTGGCCTCGTGTGGGGAAGGTCCTGTGCTGGCCTCGTGCGGGGAAGGTCCTGTGCTGGCCTCGTGTGGGGCGAACAGAAGGTCCTGTGCTGGCCTCGTGTGGGGAAGGTCCTGTGCTGGCCTCATTTGGGGAAGGTCCTGTGCTGGCCTCGTGTGGGGAAGGTCCTGTGCTGGCCTCGTGTGGGGAAGGTCCTGTGCTGGCCTCGTGTGGGGAAGGTCCTGTGCTGGCCTCGTGTGGGGAAGGTCCTGTGCTGGCCTCATGTGGGGAAGGTCCTGTGCTGGCCTCATGTGGGGAAGGTCCTGTGCTGGCCTCGTGTGGGGAAGGTCCTGTGCTGGCCACGTGTGGGGAAGGTCCTGTGCTGGCCTCATGTGGGGAAGGTCCTGTGCTGGCCTCGTGTGGGGAAGGTCCTGTGCTGGCCTCGTGTGGGGAAGGTCCTGTGCTGGCCTCGTGTGGGGAAGGTCCTGTGCTGGCCTCGTGTGGGGAAGGTCCTGTGCTGGCCTCGTGTGGGGCGAACAGAACGTCCTGTGCTGGCCTCGTGTGGGGCGAACAGAAGGTCCTGTGCTGGCCTCGTGTGGGGAAGGTCGTGTGCTGGCCTCGTGTGGGGAAGGTCCTGTGCTGGCCTCGTGCGGGGAAGGTCCTGTGCTGCCCTCGTGTGGGGAAGGTCCTGTGCTGGCCTCGTGTGGGGAAGGTCCTGTGCTGGCCTCTTGTGGGGAAGGTCCTGTGCTGGCCTCGTGCGGGGAAGGTCCTGTGCTGGCCTCGTGTGGGGAAGGTCCTGTGCTGGCCTCGTGTGGGGAATGTCCTGTGCTGGCATCGTGCGGGGAAGGTCCTGTGCTGGCCTCGTGTGGGGAAGGTCCTTGGCTGGCCTCGTGCGGGGAAGGTCCTGTGCTGGCCTCGTGTGGGGAAGGTCCTTGGCTGGCCTCGTGCGGGGAAGGTCCTGTGCTGGCCTCGTGTGGGGAAGGTCCTGTGCTGGCCTCGTGTGGGGAAGGTCCTGTGCTGGCCTCGTGCGGGGAAGATCCTGTGCTGGCCTCGTGCGGGGAAGGTCCTGTGCTGGCCTCGTGTGGGGAAGGTCCTGTGCTGGCCTCGTGTGGGGCGAACAGAAGGTCCTGTGCTGGCCTCGTGCGGGGAAGGTCCTGTGCTGGCCTCGTGTGGGGAAGGTCCTGTGCTGGCCTCGTGCGGGGAAGGTCCTGTGCTGGCCTCGTGTGGGGCGAACAGAAGGTCCTGTGCTGGCCTCGTGCGGGGAAGGTCCTGTGCTGGCCTCGTGTGGGGAAGGTCCTGTGCTGGCCTCGTGTGGGGAAGGTCCTGTGCTGGCCTCGTGCGGGGAAGATCCTGTGCTGGCCTCGTGCGGGGAAGGTCCTGTGCTGGCCTCGTGTGGGGAAGGTCCTGTGCTGGCCTCGTGTGGGGCGAACAGAAGGTCCTGTGCTGGCCTCGTGCGGGGAAGGTCCTGTGCTGGCCTCGTGTGGGGAAGGTCCTGTGCTGGCCTCGTGTGCGGAAGGTCCTGTGCTGGCCTCGTGTGGGGCGAACAGTAGGTCCTGTGCTGGCCTCGTGCGGGGAAGGTCCTGTGCTTGCCTCGTGTGGGGAAGGTCCTGTGCTGGCCTCGTGCGGGGAAGGTCCTGTGCTGGCCTCGTGCGGGGCGAACAGAAGGTCCTGTGCTGGCCTCGTGCGGGGAAGGTCCTGTGCTGGCCTCGTGTGGGGAAGGTCCTGTGCTGGCCTCGTGTGGGGAAGGTCCAGTGCTGGCCTCGTGTGGGGAAGGTCCTGTGCTGGCCTCGTGCGGCGAAGGTCCTGTGCTGGCCTCGTGCGGGGAAGGTCCTGTGCTGGCCTCGTGTGGGGAAGGTCCTGTGCTGGCCTCGTGCGGGGAAGGTCCTGTGCTGGCCTCGTGTGGGGAAGGTCCTGTGCTGGCCTCGTGCGGGGAAGGTCCTGTGCTGGCCTCGTGCGGGGAAGGTCCTGTGCTGGCCTCGTGTGGGGAAGGTCCTGTGCTGGCCTCGTGTGCGGAAGGTCCTGTGCTGGCCTCGTGTGGGGCGAACAGTAGGTCCTGTGCTGGCCTCGTGTGGGGCGAACAGTAGGTCCTGTGCTGGCCTCGTGTGGGGAAGGTCCTGTGCTGGCCTCGTGCGGGGAAGGTCCTGTGCTGGCCTCGTGCGGGGCGAACAGAAGGTCCTGTGCTGGCCTCGTGCGGGGCGAACAGAAGGTCCTGTGCTGGCCTCGTGTGGGGAAGGTCCTGTGCTGGCCTCGTGTGGGGAAGGTCCTGTGCTGGCCTCGTGTGGGGAAGGTCCTGTGCTGGCCTCGTGCGGGGAAGGTCCTGTGCTGGCCTCGTGCGGGGAAGGTCCTGTGCTGGCTTCGTGTGGGGAAGGTCCTGTGCTGGCCTCGTGTGGGGAAGGTCCTGTGCTGGCCTCGTGTGGGGAAAGTCCTGGCGCTGGCCTCGTGTGGGGAAGGTCCTGTGCTGGCCTCGTGCGGGGAAGGTCCTGTGCTGGCCTCGTGCGGGGCGAACAGAAGGTCCTGTGCTGGCCTCGTGTGGGGAAGGTCCTGTGCTGGCCTCGTGTGGGGAAGGTCCTGTGCTGGCCACGTGTGGGGAAGGTCCTGTGCTGGCCTCGTGTGGGGAAGGTCCTGTGCTGGCCTCGTGCGGGGAAGGTCCTGTGCTGGCCTCGTGCGGGGAAGGTCCTGTGCTGGCCTCGTGTGGGGCGAACAGAAGGTCCTGTGCTGGCCTCGTGTGGGGAAGGTCCTGTGCTGGCCTCGTGCGGGGAAGGTCCTGTGCTGGCCTCGTGCGGGGAAGGTCCTGTGCTGGCCTCGTGTGGGGCGAACAGAAGGTCCTGTGCTGGCCTCGTGTGGGGAAGGTCCTGTGCTGGCCTCGTGTGGGGAAGGTCCTGTGCTGGCCTCGTGTGGGGAAGGTCCTGGTGCTGGCCTCGTGTGGGGAAGGTCCTGTGCTGGCCTCGTGTGGGGAAGGTCCTGTGCTGGCCTCGTGTGGGGAAGGTCCTGTGCTGGCCTCATGCGGGGAAGGTCCTGTGCTGGCCTCGTGTGGGGAAGGTCCTGTGCTGGCCTCGTGTGGGGAAGGTCCTGTGCTGGCCTCATGTGGGGAAGGTCCTGTGCTGGCCTCGTGTGGGGAATGTCCTGTGCTGGCCTCGTGTGGGGAAGGTCCTGTGCTGGCCTCGTGTGCGGAAGGTCCTGTGCTGGCCTCGTGTGGGGAAGGTCCTGTGCTGGCCTCGTGTGGGGAAGGTCCTGTGCTGGCCTCGTGTGGGGCGAACAGAAGGTCCTGTGCTGGCCTCGTGCGGGGAAGGTCCTGTGCTGGCCTCGTGCGGGGAAGGTCCTGTGCTGGCCTCGTGCGGGGCGAACAGAAGGTCCTGTGCTGGCCTCGTGTGGGGAAGGTCCTGTGCTGGCCTCGTGTGGGGCGAACAGAAGGTCCTGTGCTGGCCTCGTGTGGGGAAGGTCCTGTGCTGGCCTCGTATGGGGCGAACAGAAGGTCCTGTGCTGGCCTCGTGCGGGGAAGGTCCTGTGCTGGCCTCGTGTGGGGAAGGTCCTGTGCTGGCCTCGTGCGGGGCGAACAGAAGGTCCTGTGCTGGCCTCGTGTGGGGAAGGTCCTGTGCTGGCCTCGTGTGGGGAAGGTCCTGTGCTGGCCTCGTGTGGGGAAGGTCCTGTGCTGGCCTCGTGTGGGGCGAACAGAAGGTCCTGTGCTGGCCTCGTGCGGGGAAGGTCCTGTGCTGGCCTCGTGCGGGGAAGGTCCTGTGCTGGCCTCGTGCGGGGAAGGTCCTGTGCTGGCCTCGTGTGGGGAAGGTCCTGTGCTGGCCTCGTGCGGGGAAGGTCCTGTGCTGGCCTCGTGCGGGGAAGGTACTGTGCTGGCCTCGTGTGGGGAAGGTCCTGTGCTGGCCTCGTGTGGGGCGAACAGAGGGTCCTGTGCTGGCCTCGTGCGGGGAAGCTCCTGTGCTGGCCTCGTGTGGGGAAGCTCCTGTGCTGGCCTCGTGTGGGGAAGGTCCTGTGCTGGCCTCGTGTGCGGAAGGTCCTGTGCTGGCCTCGTGTGGGGCGAACAGTAGGTCCTGTGCTGGCCTCGTGCGGGGAAGGTCCTGTGCTGGCCTCGTGTGGGGAAGGTCCTGTGCTGGCCTCGTGCGGGGAAGGTCCTGTGCTGGCCTCGTGCGGGGCGAACAGAAGGTCCTGTGCTGGCCTCGTGCGGGGAAGGTCCTGTGCTGGCCTCGTGTGGGGAAGGTCCTGTGCTGGCCTCGTGTGGGGAAGGTCCTGTGCTGGCCTCGTGTGGGGAAGGTCCTGTGCTGGCCTCGTGTGGGGAAGGTCCTGTGCTGGCCTCGTGCGGGGAAGGTCCTGTGCTGGCCTCGTGCGGGGAAGGTCCTGTGCTGGCCTCGTGTGGGGAAGGTCCTGTGCTGGCCTCGTGCGGGGAAGGTCCTGTGCTGGCCTCGTGTGGGGAAGGTCCTGTGCTGGCCTCGTGCGGGGAAGGTCCTGTGCTGGCCTCGTGCGGGGAAGGTCCTGTGCTGGCCTCGTGTGGGGCGAACAGAAGGTCCTGTGCTGGCCTCGTGCGGGGAAGGTCCTGTGCTGGCCTCGTGTGCGGAAGGTCCTGTGCTGGCCTCGTGTGGGGCGAACAGTAGGTCCTGTGCTGGCCTCGTGTGGGGCGAACAGTAGGTCCTGTGCTGGCCTCGTCCGGGGAAGGTCCTGTGCTGGCCTCGTGTGGGAAAGGTCCTGTGCTGGCCTGGTGTGGGGAAGGTCCTGTGCTGGCCTCGTGCGGGGAAGGTCCTGTGCTGGCCTCGTGCGGGGCAAACAGAAGGTCCTGTGCTGGCCTCGTGTGGGGAAGGTCCTGTGCTGGCCTCGTGTGGGGAAGGTCCTGTGCTGGCCTCGTGTGGGGAAGGACCTGTGCTGGCCTCGTGCGGGGAAGGTCCTGTGCTGGCCTCGTGCGGGGAAGGTCCTGTGCTGGCCTCGTGTGGGGAAGGTCCTGTGCTGGCCTCGTGTGGGGAAGGTCCTGTGCTGGCCTCGTGTGGGGAAAGTCCTGGCGCTGGCCTCGTGTGGGGAAGGTCCTGTGCTGGCCTCGTGCGGGGAAGGTCCTGTGCTGGCCTCGTGTGGGGAAGGTCCTGTGCTGGCCTCGTGCGGGGAAGGTCCTGTGCTGGCCTCGTGCGGGGAAGGTCCTGTGCTGGCCTCGTGCGGGGAAGGTCCTGTGCTGGCCTCGTGTGGGGCGAACAGAAGGTCCTGTGCTGGCCTCGTGTGGGGAAGGTCCTGTGCTGGCCTCGTGTGGGGAAGGTCCTGTGCTGGCCTCGTGTGGGGAAGGTCCTGTGCTGGCCTCGTGTGGGGAAGGTCCTGGTGCTGGCCTCGTGTGGGGAAGGTCCTGTGCTGGCCTCGTGTGGGGAAGGTCCTGTGCTGGCCTCGTGTGGTGAAGGTCCTGTGCTGGCCTCATGTGGGGAAGGTCCTGTGCTGGCCTCGTGTGGGGAAGGTCCTGTGCTGGCCTCGTGTGGGGAAGGTCCTGTGCTGGCCTCATGTGGGGAAGGTCCTGTGCTGGCCTCGTGTGGGGAATGTCCTGTGCTGGCCTCGTGTGGGGAAGGTCCTGTGCTGGCCTCGTGTGGGGAAGGTCCTGTGCTGGCCTCGTGTGGGGCGAACAGAAGGTCCTGTGCTGGCCTCGTGCGGGGAAGGTCCTGTGCTGGCCTCGTGCGGGGAAGGTCCTGTGCTGGCCTCGTGCGGGGCGAACAGAAGGTCCTGTGCTGGCCTCGTGTGGGGAAGGTCCTGTGCTGGCCTCGTGTGGGGCGAACAGAAGGTCCTGTGCTGGCCTCGTGTGGGGAAGGTCCTGTGCTGGCCTCGTGTGGGGAAGGTCCTGTGCTGGCCTCGTGTGGGGAAGGTCCTGTGCTGGCCTCGTGCGGGGCGAACAGAAGGTCCTGTGCTGGCCTCGTGCGGGGAAGGTCCTGTGCTGGCCTCGTGTGGGGAAGGTCCTGTGCTGGCCTGGTGTGGGGAAGGTCCTGTGCTGGCCTCGTGTGGGGAAGGTCCTGTGCTGGCCTCGTGTGGGGAAGGTCCTGTGCTGGCCTCTTGTGGGGAAGGTCCTGTGCTGGCCTCGTGTGGGGAAGGTCCTGTGCTGGCCTCGTGTGGGGAAGGTCCTGTGCTGGCCTCGTGTGCGGAAGGTCCTGTGCTGGCCTCGTGTGGGGAAGGTCCTGTGCTGGCCTCGTGCGGGGAAGGTCCTGTGCTGGCCTCGTGCGGGGAAGGTCCTGTGCTGGCCTCGTGCGGGGAAGGTCCTGTGCTGGCCCCGTGCGGGGCGAACAGAAGGTCCTGTGCTGGCCTCGTGTGGGGAAGGTCCTGTGCTGGCCTCGTGTGGGGCGATCAGAAGGTCCTGTGCTGGCCTCGTGTGGGGAAGGTCCTGTGCTGGCCTCGTGTGGGGAAGGTCCTGTGCTGGCCTCGTGTGGGGAAGGTCCTGTGCTGGCCTCGTGTGGGGAAGGTCCTGTGCTGGCCTCGTGTGGGGAAGGTCCTGTGCTGGCCTCGTGTGGGGAAGGTCCTGTGCTGGCCTCGTGTGGGGCGAACAGAAGGTCCTGTGCTGGCCTCGTGCGGGGAAGGTCCTGTGCTGGCCTCGTGCGGGGAAGGTCCTGTGCTGGCCTCGTGCGGGGCGAACAGAAGGTCCTGTGCTGGCCTCGTGTGGGGCGAACAGAAGGTCCTGTGCTGGCCTCGTGCGGGGAAGGTCCTGTGCTGGCCTCGTGTGCGGAAGGTCCTGTGCTGGCCTCGTGTGGGGCGAACAGTAGGTCCTGTGCTGGCCTCGTGTGGGGCGAACAGTAGGTCCTGTGCTGGCCTCGTCCGGGGAAGGTCCTGTGCTGGCCTCGTGTGGGAAAGGTCCTGTGCTGGCCTGGTGTGGGGAAGGTCCTGTGCTGGCCTCGTGCGGGGAAGGTCCTGTGCTGGCCTCGTGCGGGGCAAACAGAAGGTCCTGTGCTGGCCTCGTGTGGGGAAGGTCCTGTGCTGGCCTCGTGTGGGGAAGGTCCTGTGCTGGCCTCGTGTGGGGAAGGTCCTGTGCTGGCCTCGTGCGGGGAAGGTCCTGTGCTGGCCTCGTGCGGGGAAGGTCCTGTGCTGGCCTCGTGTGGGGAAGGTCCTGTGCTGGCCTCGTGTGGGGAAGGTCCTGTGCTGGCCTAGTGTGGGGAAAGTCCTGGCGCTGGCCTCGTGTGGGGAAGGTCCTGTGCTGGCCTCGTGCGGGGAAGGTCCTGTGCTGGCCTCGTGTGGGGAAGGTCCTGTGCTGGCCTCGTGCGGGGAAGGTCCTGTGCTGGCCTCGTGCGGGGAAGGTCCTGTGCTGGCCTCGTGCGGGGAAGGTCCTGTGCTGGCCTCGTGTGGGGCGAACAGAAGGTCCTGTGCTGGCCTCGTGTGGGGAAGGTCCTGTGCTGGCCTCGTGTGGGGAAGGTCCTGTGCTGGCCTCGTGTGGGGAAGGTCCTGTGCTGGCCTCGTGTGGGGAAGGTCCTGGTGCTGGCCTCGTGTGGGGAAGGTCCTGTGCTGGCCTCGTGTGGGGAAGGTCCTGTGCTGGCCTCGTGTGGTGAAGGTCCTGTGCTGGCCTCATGTGGGGAAGGTCCTGTGCTGGCCTCGTGTGGGGAAGGTCCTGTGCTGGCCTCGTGTGGGGAAGGTCCTGTGCTGGCCTCATGTGGGGAAGGTCCTGTGCTGGCCTCGTGTGGGGAATGTCCTGTGCTGGCCTCGTGTAGGGAAGGTCCTGTGCTGGCCTCGTGTGGGGAAGGTCCTGTGCTGGCCTCGTGTGGGGCGAACAGAAGGTCCTGTGCTGGCCTCGTGCGGGGAAGGTCCTGTGCTGGCCTCGTGCGGGGAAGGTCCTGTGCTGGCCTCGTGCGGGGAAGGTCCTGTGCTGGCCTCGTGCGGGGAAGGTCCTGTGCTGGCCTCGTGCGGGGCGAACAGAAGGTCCTGTGCTGGCCTCGTGTGGGGAAGGTCCTGTGCTGGCCTCGTGTGGGGCGAACAGAAGGTCCTGTGCTGGCCTCGTGTGGGGAAGGTCCTGTGCTGGCCTCGTGTGGGGAAGGTCCTGTGCTGGCCTCGTGTGGGGAAGGTCCTGTGCTGGCCTCGTGCGGGGCGAACAGAAGGTCCTGTGCTGGCCTCGTGCGGGGAAGGTCCTGTGCTGGCCTCGTGTGGGGAAGGTCCTGTGCTGGCCTGGTGTGGGGAAGGTCCTGTGCTGGCCTCGTGTGGGGAAGGTCCTGTGCTGGCCTCGTGTGGGGAAGGTCCTGTGCTGGCCTCTTGTGGGGAAGGTCCTGTGCTGGCCTCGTGTGGGGAAGGTCCTGTGCTGGCCTCGTGTGGGGAAGGTCCTGTGCTGGCCTCGTGTGCGGAAGGTCCTGTGCTGGCCTCGTGTGGGGAAGGTCCTGTGCTGGCCTCGTGCGGGGAAGGTCCTGTGCTGGCCTCGTGCGGGGAAGGTCCTGTGCTGGCCTCGTGCGGGGAAGGTCCTGTGCTGGCCCCGTGCGGGGCGAACAGAAGGTCCTGTGCTGGCCTCGTGTGGGGAAGGTCCTGTGCTGGCCTCGTGTGGGGCGATCAGAAGGTCCTGTGCTGGCCTCGTGTGGGGAAGGTCCTGTGCTGGCCTCGTGTGGGGAAGGTCCTGTGCTGGCCTCGTGTGGGGAAGGTCCTGTGCTGGCCTCGTGTGGGGAAGGTCCTGTGCTGGCCTCGAGTGGGGAAGGTCCTGTGCTGGCCTCGTGTGGGGAAGGTCCTGTGCTGGCCTCGTGTGGGGAAGGTCCTGTGCTGGCCTCGTGTGGGGAAGGTCCTGTGCTGGCCTCGTGTGGGGAAGGTCCTGTGCTGGCCTCGAGTGGGGAAGGTCCTGTGCTGGCCTCGTGTGGGGAAGGTCCTGTGCTGGCCTCGTGTGGGGAAGGTCCTGTGCTGGCCTCGTGTGGGGAAGGTCCTGTGCTGGCCTCGAGTGGGGAAGGTCCTGTGCTGGCCTCGTGTGGGGAAGGTCCTGTGCTGGCCTCGTGTGGGGAAGGTCCTGTGCTGGCCTCGTGCGGGGCGAACAGAAGGTCCTGTGCTGGCCTCGTGCGGGGAAGGTCCTGTGCTGGCCTCGTGTGGGGAAGGTCCTGTGCTGGCCTGGTGTGGGGAAGGTCCTGTGCTGGCCTCGTGTGGGGAAGGTCCTGTGCTGGCCTCGTGCGGGGCGAACAGAAGGTCCTGTGCTGGCCTCGTGCGGGGAAGGTCCTGTGCTGGCCTCGTGTGGGGAAGGTCCTGTGCTGGCCTCGTGTGGGGAAGGTCCTGTGCTGGCCTCGTGTGGGGCGAACAGAAGGTCCTGTGCTGGCCTCGTGCGGGGAAGGTCCTGTGCTGGCCTCGTGCGGGGAAGGTCCTGTGCTGGCCTCGTGCGGGGCGAACAGAAGGTCCTGTGCTGGCCTCGCGTGGGGAAGGTCCTGTGCTGGCCTCGTGCGGGGCGAACAGAAGGTCCTGTGCTGGCCTCGTGCGGGGAAGGTCCTGTGCTGGCCTCGTGTGGGGCGAACAGAAGGTCCTGTGCTGGCCTCGTGCGGGGAAGGTCCTGTGCTGGCCTCGTGCGGGGAAGGTCCTGTGCTGGCCTCGTGCGGGGCGAACAGAAGGTCCTGTGCTGGCCTCGTGTGGGGAAGGTCCTGTGCTGGCCTCGTGTGGGGCGAACAGAAGGTCCTGTGCTGGCCTCGTGTGGGGAAGGTCCTGTGCTGGCCTCGTGTGGGGAAGGTCCTGTGCTGGCCTCGTGTGGGGAAGGTCCTGTGCTGGCCTCGTGCGGGGCGAACAGAAGGTCCTGTGCTGGCCTCGTGCGGGGAAGGTCCTGTGCTGGCCTCGTGTGGGGAAGGTCCTGTGCTGGCCTGGTGTGGGGAAGGTCCTGTGCTGGCCTCGTGTGGGGAAGGTCCTGTGCTGGCCTCGTGTGGGGAAGGTCCTGTGCTGGCCTCTTGTGGGGAAGGTCCTGTGCTGGCCTCGTGTGGGGAAGGTCCTGTGCTGGCCTCGTGTGGGGAAGGTCCTGTGCTGGCCTCGTGTGCGGAAGGTCCTGTGCTGGCCTCGTGTGGGGAAGGTCCTGTGCTGGCCTCGTGCGGGGAAGGTCCTGTGCTGGCCTCGTGCGGGGAAGGTCCTGTGCTGGCCTCGTGCGGGGAAGGTCCTGTGCTGGCCCCGTGCGGGGCGAACAGAAGGTCCTGTGCTGGCCTCGTGTGGGGAAGGTCCTGTGCTGGCCTCGTGTGGGGCGATCAGAAGGTCCTGTGCTGGCCTCGTGTGGGGAAGGTCCTGTGCTGGCCTCGTGTGGGGAAGGTCCTGTGCTGGCCTCGTGTGGGGAAGGTCCTGTGCTGGCCTGGTGTGGGGAAGGTCCTGTGCTGGCCTCGAGTGGGGAAGGTCCTGTGCTGGCCTCGTGTGGGGAAGGTCCTGTGCTGGCCTCGTGTGGGGAAGGTCCTGTGCTGGCCTCGTGTGGGGAAGGTCCTGTGCTGGCCTCGTGTGGGGAAGGTCCTGTGCTGGCCTCGAGTGGGGAAGGTCCTGTGCTGGCCTCGTGTGGGGAAGGTCCTGTGCTGGCCTCGTGTGGGGAAGGTCCTGTGCTGGCCTCGTGTGGGGAAGGTCCTGTGCTGGCCTCGAGTGGGGAAGGTCCTGTGCTGGCCTCGTGTGGGGAAGGTCCTGTGCTGGCCTCGTGTGGGGAAGGTCCTGTGCTGGCCTCGTGCGGGGCGAACAGAAGGTCCTGTGCTGGCCTCGTGCGGGGAAGGTCCTGTGCTGGCCTCGTGTGGGGAAGGTCCTGTGCTGGCCTGGTGTGGGGAAGGTCCTGTGCTGGCCTCGTGTGGGGAAGGTCCTGTGCTGGCCTCGTGCGGGGCGAACAGAAGGTCCTGTGCTGGCCTCGTGCGGGGAAGGTCCTGTGCTGGCCTCGTGTGGGGAAGGTCCTGTGCTGGCCTCGTGTGGGGAAGGTCCTGTGCTGGCCTCGTGTGGGGCGAACAGAAGGTCCTGTGCTGGCCTCGTGCGGGGAAGGTCCTGTGCTGGCCTCGTGCGGGGAAGGTCCTGTGCTGGCCTCGTGCGGGGCGAACAGAAGGTCCTGTGCTGGCCTCGCGTGGGGAAGGTCCTGTGCTGGCCTCGTGCGGGGCGAACAGAAGGTCCTGTGCTGGCCTCGTGCGGGGAAGGTCCTGTGCTGGCCTCGTGCGGGGAAGGTCCTGTGCTGGCCTCGTGTGGGGAAGGTCCTGTGCTGGCCTCGTGTGGGGAAGGTCCTGTGCTGGCCTCGTGTGGGGAAGGTCCTGTGCTGGCCTCGTGTGGGGAAGGTCCTGTGCTGGCCTCGTGTGGGGCGAACAGAAGGTCCTGTGCTGGCCTCGTGCGGGGAAGGTCCTGTGCTGGCCTCGTGCGGGGAAGGTCCTGTGCTGGCCTCGTGTGGGGCGAACAGAAGGTCCTGTGCTGGCCTCGTGTGGGGAAGGTCCTGTGCTGGCCTCGTGTGGGGAAGGTCCTGTGCTGGCCTCGTGTGCGGAAGGTCCTGTGCTGGCCTCGTGTGGGGAAGGTCCTGTGCTGGCCTCGTGCGGGGAAGGTCCTGTGCTGGCCTCGTGCGGGGAAGGTCCTGTGCTGGCCTCGTGCGGGGAAGGTCCTGTGCTGGCCCCGTGCGGGGCGAACAGAAGGTCCTGTGCTGGCCTCGTGTGGGGAAGGTCCTGTGCTGGCCTCGTGTGGGGCGATCAGAAGGTCCTGTGCTGGCCTCGTGTGGGGAAGGTCCTGTGCTGGCCTCGTGTGGGGAAGGTCCTGTGCTGGCCTCGTGTGGGGAAGGTCCTGTGCTGGCCTCGTGTGGGGAAGGTCCTGTGCTGGCCTCGAGTGGGGAAGGTCCTGTGCTGGCCTCGTGTGGGGAAGGTCCTGTGCTGGCCTCGTGTGGGGAAGGTCCTGTGCTGGCCTCGTGTGGGGAAGGTCCTGTGCTGGCCTCGTGTGGGGAAGGTCCTGTGCTGGCCTCGAGTGGGGAAGGTCCTGTGCTGGCCTCGTGTGGGGAAGGTCCTGTGCTGGCCTCGTGTGGGGAAGGTCCTGTGCTGGCCTCGTGTGGGGAAGGTCCTGTGCTGGCCTCGAGTGGGGAAGGTCCTGTGCTGGCCTCGTGTGGGGAAGGTCCTGTGCTGGCCTCGTGTGGGGAAGGTCCTGTGCTGGCCTCGTGCGGGGCGAACAGAAGGTCCTGTGCTGGCCTCGTGCGGGGAAGGTCCTGTGCTGGCCTCGTGTGGGGAAGGTCCTGTGCTGGCCTGGTGTGGGGAAGGTCCTGTGCTGGCCTCGTGTGGGGAAGGTCCTGTGCTGGCCTCGTGCGGGGCGAACAGAAGGTCCTGTGCTGGCCTCGTGCGGGGAAGGTCCTGTGCTGGCCTCGTGTGGGGAAGGTCCTGTGCTGGCCTCGTGTGGGGAAGGTCCTGTGCTGGCCTCGTGTGGGGCGAACAGAAGGTCCTGTGCTGGCCTCGTGCGGGGAAGGTCCTGTGCTGGCCTCGTGCGGGGAAGGTCCTGTGCTGGCCTCGTGCGGGGCGAACAGAAGGTCCTGTGCTGGCCTCGCGTGGGGAAGGTCCTGTGCTGGCCTCGTGCGGGGCGAACAGAAGGTCCTGTGCTGGCCTCGTGCGGGGAAGGTCCTGTGCTGGCCTCGTGCGGGGAAGGTCCTGTGCTGGCCTCGTGTGGGGAAGGTCCTGTGCTGGCCTCGTGTGGGGAAGGTCCTGTGCTGGCCTCGTGTGGGGAAGGTCCTGTGCTGGCCTCGTGTGGGGAAGGTCCTGTGCTGGCCTCGTGTGGGGCGAACAGAAGGTCCTGTGCTGGCCTCGTGCGGGGAAGGTCCTGTGCTGGCCTCGTGCGGGGAAGGTCCTGTGCTGGCCTCGCGTGGGGAAGGTCCTGTGCTGGCCTCGTGTGGGGAAGGTCCTGTGCTGGCCTCGTGCGGGGAAGGTCCTGTGCTGGCCTCGCGTGGGGAAGGTCCTGTGCTGGCCTCGTGTGGGGAAGGTCCTGTGCTGGCCTCGTGCGGGGAAGGTCCTGTGCTGGCCTCGTGCGGGGAAGGTCCTGTGCTGGCCTCGCGTGGGGAAGGTCCTGTGCTGGCCTCGTGTGGGGCGAACAGAAGGTCCTGTGCTGGCCTCGTGTGGGGAAGGTCCTGTGCTGGCCTCGTGTGGGGAAGGTCCTGTGCTGGCAGTACCTGCTGTACTGCAGTGCTGTGCACAAGTGTACATCTATATAGCTCAGGTGGTAAAAACATTTGCACAATACTGTTGCAATTTTATGTGTTGGACTGTACTGATGTTCCCAAAAAAACAGCACAACAAAACACGGCATACATGAGTGATGATAAACCTGATTCCAATATTGGTCAAATTTGTGGACTGAGAGTGAGAAGGAGCAAGGAGAGGGGAATCACGTTTCCGAGAAGGGGGTGGGAGAGGGGAAGGTGCGGAAAGCACCAGAGAGACATTCTGTGATGATCAATAAACGATTTGTTTGGTATCAAATGACCTGGTCTGTTGCCTCAGGGCTGGGTGCACCTGTGCATTCACTGCTCTCCACTCCTGGCACTCCTCCTCTGCCGCCTGTCCCACACCGCTCCACACTCACCTTTCCCAGCACCTGATTTACATATTTTGGCCTTTAGCTCTCTTATAGCTAGGTGGATGCTTTTGTTTAAATGGAAAGATGGTTTACCTCCTCCTCATGCTCAATGGTTATGCGATGTTATGCCATGTTTAGATTTAGAGAAGATTCGTTGTTCAATTTCCGAATCTCATCAAGACTTTCAAACATTGTGGGGATCATTTCTGAATTATTTTCGAAACCTTCATTGTTTCAAAGCCTTCAAAGCCTGCGTTGTTTAAATGCAGATGTTTTTATTATATGAGAAGGTATTTGACCTTTTTTCTCCTTAATAAGCAGCTTCAGTTTTAGTAGGGGTTAGATTCTGTTTTTGTAATAGTATATTTCAATATAACTATTGATTAACTTACATGAATACGGGGTAATGAGATTGTTATTATGAACAGATATAATGTAACTGGTAGTTTCTTTAATCTTTTTTGACCTTTTATATACACTTTCTTGTACTCTGCATTCTTCTATGTAAAAACTAAAAAAAAAATTGGTAAAGGAAAAGAAAGAAAGCGAATGTTCGGCACTGCTCACATTCACTGTGTCCATGAAAATGCATTCACTTCCTAATGACCCCATTTGCTAAGCCCCTTTATCATCCATTTATGGTGATTGACCACAGTTCTGTTAACCCTACTGATAGGAGGAAATGGATGCCTCTCTCCCCTCTTGCTTGTCAGTTTCAAATTATTTCATGGCTCCCTTCCCTTGTTTTCTGGTTTCTATGTACAACACTGCAATACATCCCAACAGATCACCTGCTTATTGGCCAAAGAATATATTGGACCATCTACCACCTAACTCAGCCAAAATTCCTCACAATTTACAAACCCTTTTAATTCCCCCCAGCATCTTCAGTGTTATAGGCACGTTGTTCGGCATATTCCATATGGACTTACTCACAGAATTTATCCCGTGTCCTATCACATTGTGTCCCGCTTTGTGCGTGTCCTGTGCCGGATAACAAATAAATTAATAAAGGAAATTCTGAGAAGACTTTGAGGAGATTTCGGGCGTAGATGCTAGAGGTCAGATCCTGGGTTGGCGGCGAAGTTCTGATCAGTTTGAACTGAAGGAGCAGAGGGTCAAAATGAGCTTTTGGGATGGAGCAGGTTACAGAGACCGGGAGATGCTGAGCAGCGGGAATAGTCTATGAACTGAAATTAAAGTTCTCAATTCAAAACATGACTGAGCAATTCCAGTGCAGAAAGGTGAGTGTGGTTCTGGGCGAAAGGGGCTTGTAGACAGTTGGGGAACGGCTATGAAATTTTTCAGACAACGATAAGGGAAAGAGACCACCAGAAAGCCAGAGCGGCCCATCAGGAAAGATTGTTATGAAACAGGTGGCTGAAGAGATCATGAAGTCATTAGTGATGATCTTTCAAGTTTCACCCGGTGTCAGAAACAGACTCTGGAATGGAAAATCACAAGAGTGCCGTTAAGTGGGCAGGTAGGTTATAACGAAACGTCGGGGGAACTTTCACTTTAACTGCTCGCTGAATATCAGATTGTGTAAATCTGATATTTTCTTCATCATACAGTCATGTCCGTTGCCTGTGAACTGAGTTTTATTGTCCAGACTGTCATCTATAGAAACTTTGAAATCTTGCAATATTAGTCAGAATCCAGTGGCTTTTTCAAGTAACACACACACAAAATGCTGCGGAACTCAGCAGGCCAGGCATTATCTTTGGAAATAAGTACAGTCAGCGTTTCTCGCCAAGACCCTTCACTCGTTTCCATGGATGTTGCCTGGCCTGCTGAGTTCCACCAGGTAGGTGTAGGTGTAGGTGTGTGTGTGTGTGTGTGTGTGTGTGTGTGTGTGTGTGTGTGTGTGTGTGTGTGTGTGTGTGTGTGTGTGTGTGTGTGTGTGTCTGTGTGTGAGATTTCCAGCATTTGCAGATCTTGTCTTGTTTGTGATTGGAGTTTTCAATGTTGTATTTTTCACAAGGGTAGTGTGCTAATCATTTCATCTCTGTTCCCATGGAAGATGTTCAACAGAAACACAAGGAGACTCTGCGAACACAGACTGAAACACTGAGAGTGAACACGATCCTAATGACGGAGAAAGCAAAGGTTTTTCAGTTGGCTGATCGATACGCTGAACTCACAGTCATTTCTACTCTTCGAGATCGGAGACTGGTGGAACGTGAGCTGCGGGCCAGAGGCAAAGATCACGAGGAGTGCAGAGAGAAAATTCTCCCCAATGAGCAGGCAAAAATCCGGGCTGATCAGTTGTTCCAGAGCAGCTCCAAATCTGGGAGTTCGGCAGCAGTGGTGGGAAGCCCGGGAATCGGGAAAACGACAATGTTACAAAAGATCGTTTATGACTGGGCCACAGGCAAAATATGCCAACTATTCCAGTTTGTCTTCCTGGATTTAAACTCCATTAACTGTCCAATAAACCTGAAGGAACTGATTCTGGATCACTATCCTTACTTTGGGAATTTCCTGACAGAGGTCTGGAATAATCCAGAGGGATTGCTGTTTATATTTGATGGTTTGGATGAATTCAAACACAGAATTGATTTTTCTGACAGTCGGAGAGATACAGAACTCAAGCACCAGTGCCTAGATCCCGAGTGGGGTGTGAAGTGTCGGACATTGTGTACAGTTTAATCCAGCACAAACTGCTCCCAGGGTGTTCAGTGCTGGTGACCAGCCGACCCACTGCGTTACATTTATTGAAAAAGGCAGCGATCAGTGTCTAGGCTGAAATCCTGGGATTTGTGGTGAGAAACGGAAGGAATATTTCATCAGGTATTTTGAAGATCGGACGGTGGCGGCAGCTGTTTTCAAACACGTGGAGGAGAACGAGATCCTGTACACATGAGCCACAACCCCTCGTTCTGCTGCATTCTCGCTCTGGCACTGGGCCCCTTCTTCACCCAAAGAGTCAGGGACCCACAGCAACTTCCTAAGACCATCAGCCAACTGTACTCCTACTATATTCACAGCATCCTGAAAAACCACGGCCGTGAGATTGAGAGCCCCCATAATGTGTTACTCAGGGTTGGTTGGATGGCATTCAGAGGAGTGTCCCAAAGGAAGGTTGTGTTTACAGAGAGAGATTTGAGCAACTACAGTCTCCAGCCTTCCCAGTTCCTGTCCGGGTTCCTGATGGAGCCTTTGGAGAGGGTGGATTCGACCCGGTGTGTGGTGTACACATTCCCACACCTCACCGTCCAAGAGTTTGTAGCTGCAGTAGCACAATTCCTGAATCCGCATCCCGGGGATATCCTGATAACCCTCACTGAAGCCCACAACATGACAGATGGTCGATTTGAAGTATTTCTTCGTTTTGTTGCTGGTCTGTGCTCCCCAATGGCAGCTCAGGGCCTGCGGGAGTTACTGGGTGGATTTGATCAACAAACAACCTGCCGGGTGATTGACTGGGTGGAGAGGGAGGTTAAACGCCAGAGTGCAAACACTGGGAGAGAAGCTGGTAAAAGGAGCCTCCTGAACACTACCTGTTTGAGTCTCAGAATCATGAGCTGGCTCAGACTGCACTGGGATCTGTGGAAACACTTTCATTCCGTGGAATGACACCGACCCCGATTGACTGCGCGGTCATGTGTCATGTCATTGGACCCTGGGATACAATAAAACTCCTCGACCTTTTGGACTGCCACATTCAGGGTGAAGGAATCGAGCGGCTGGGACCTGGGCTGCACAAGTGCCAGGAGTTGAGGTAACTGGAATTATTTCTCACTCTACACAGTGAAACTGTTCCATTATGTTGTTTCAAATAGGGTTTTGGGTAAAACTGCAGTAAATGAGATTATGAAGAGCTGTAACAAATGACATGGGGATCAGTCAGTAATTCCCAAGGATGGGTTTAAAGGTAGTCAGTCACTTGAATGCCAGTGTATCTCGCTGCCTGTGACACGTCATTGACAATGTTCCTTCTCACTGTCACTGACACCCAGACCGACGCTGACTGCAGCAGGCAGTCGAAGGTCATCGCACTTTTTCCCGGTAAGGGGCAAAAGACGGTCAGTGGAGTGTCCAGGTGAAAGGGAAAGAAGTACTCGTGAGTTTGTCCTCCCCCGTGTGTGACTATCACTTGTGGCGATTTGCTCACTCCCAGATACATTGTCCAGATGTGGGCATCTTCCTTCACCATTCACCATCCTCCTGGGGGAATTTCTTTCCCCAACGCCCTACTTGCAAGTACTCCTCACTGTGGGACTTTTCCCATCCTTCAATTCTGCTTCTTCTCAAGTCCGGAACATTTTTCTAACCATCTGGGAGTGAAATAGAATATGGAGAGATTACAAGGTCACACTGACAGACTGAATTACTGAGATTCGGTTAGTACCCTAGAGGTGGGCAGTAGAGGTCATTGTCAGTGATTTACTGAAGGTTTTAATTTTTCCTGAAATATCCCAGTGATGAAATTACCTCAGATCCATGGTTTGAATCACTGCTTTCATCAATTTGTTAGTGTTCAGACTTGCGTGGAATAAACTGGGAGATTCAGGAGTGAAATTGGTGTCTGGGGCTCTGAGGAACCCGGAGTGTAAAATACAGAAACTAGGGTAAGTACCAGACTGTGGAAGATGGTGTTTACAGTCACTGAGTGTCCGACACTGAACATTACTGTGATCGGTAATTGTATTACTGATAAACACGGGGTTTGTACCGTCTCCCGTCTCTCTGTGTCCTTCACCCTCACTCTCTCTCATCTCCAGGCTGAGCTGTGTCGGTCTCACAGATTCTGGTGCCGAGGATCTTGCCTCCGTTCTCAGTACAAACCAATCACTGACTGAGCTGAACCTGAATGATAATGAACTGAGAGATTCAGGAGTGAAACTGATGTCTGAGGCTCTGAGTGACCGGGAGAGTCAAATACAGAAACCGCGGTAAGTACCAGACTGTGGGAGATTGTGTTCACAGACACTGGAGATCTGACACTGAACATTAATGTGATCAGTAATTGTGTTACTGTTAAACACTGGGGATTGGTACCGTCTCCTGTCTCTCTGTGTCCATCACTCTCTCCCTCATCTCCAGGCCGGGCTTTGCTGACGTTCCAGATTCTGGTGCTGAGGATCTCATCTCCACATCACTAACGGTGCTGAACCTGGGATTAAACTCGCTCACAGACCAATCTGTCCCTGATCTCTGCAGCCTCATACAGACCCTCCCGAGTCTGGACTGGGTCGTGTAAGTGTTTGTGTTAATGTTCAATGTGATAAAATATCAGTGGATCCGCGGGGTTCCTGGTGATATTTGTCTGTGTGTGATGTTGAAACATTGACCCCAGTCCCCTGTTACTGACACTGCTGTGCAATCTGTTTATTTCCTCTTTATTCTTCCATCTGTTTCAGGCTGGACGGGAATCAGTTCAGTGAGACCGGGAGGATGGAATTGAGATCTCTGCAGGGGGATTGCAGACCCAAACTGAGAGTGATCCTGTGAGCATTTGAATGTGTGAACATCCCCCCCCCACGGGATGGAGACATTTTGGCAGAAATCCCAGCCCCACTTTGAACAGTGCCCTCTCCTTTAATGGCTGCGTTCCAGGTTTAATTCCCAACGGTAGTTACAGAACCACCCGCTCAGTGACGTCAGAGCCGGTTCCACAGCCACGTAGTTCTGTTTCCGGTCCAGCGGTGCTGTTTCTGCCAGATGTGCAGGTCTGAGTGCTCCCCCTAGTGAGGCCCTGGGGAATTACACAGACAGGAAGACCCCGGGGTAGCGCTCAGTCTGGAACTCCAGTGTCCTAGGGTGGGATTATCTGAGGAGAGAATCTTTCTGCTCACTTTGCTGAGGGGGGTACATCCTTCAGTCTGGCCGATAGAATATGATAGTAACTTCACAACTACTTCCGTAGCGACCCTTGATCTGTAGCGATCTCGGACACAGCCCCTGAAGAGTAAGTTTATCATCATCGCCTCCACGATGCAGATTGAGACGGTGAGAACCAGGACTGATTATTCAACCTGTCGCTTGGTAAAGGTGTTGTGTTGTCCTTAAGGCATTCGTTTAGTTTATTATATTTTCACTTTAGTAATTCGTTTGTAATTATTTTCTAGTTAAGGTTGTTGAAAGTAAATTCGGTGTCTGTGATGTATCGCAGCATGCGATGACGTCACACCCGGTTTCACCGTGTCTTGTGGGGAAAATACCAGTTTGGAGAGATGGGAAGGAGGGGGTTTGTGTCTGCAGGATCAGCGCGAGAAAAGTTTTTTTCTGCGCACTAAGAAACAACATAGAAGCAATGCCGTAAGTTCATAAGATAATCGATATGCTGAAGTAAAATGTTGATACTGATTCTGTTAAAAGTAATGACGGTTGATAAAGTTTATGTTCTTTGTTATTTAAAGAGTTGCGGATAGTTTGCATTGAAGTGTATTTAAAGCAGTTGAAGGCGTAGGTAGATTCTGACTGTATGTTGTACTTTAATGTAATATAGTTTGTTGTAGTTTTATTTTTGCAAGTATTTACGATGTAAATATCATATCAAGAAGGAAACAAATATATATTTTGTATTGTTTTATCAACAGTTTTCACCATACGTTAATGTGGAAGAGTGAACAGTAAACGGTTAATCTTACTGGGATCGCGCCTCATTGACTCCGGTTTATACTTGATGTTTAGTTCAGAGTTTTACACCTGTGTGAGAACACTACAGGTGTGTTGCTGTGTGTGATGCTGGGGCATCTATTTATCCGCGCACATTAGCAGGTCACCCAATTCTTACTTTACATTAGTCATGAGGAAATCAGTAAACCAGTGTAACTTCATGTCTTGGTGTCGGACATGAGTCTATTTGAGGAGAAGCAGTGACCTGAGGTTACTGCTGCCCTGTTCAATACAACAGTTGTCCAGAGTTCCTCACCCTGGCACAGCCATGCCTCACTTCTAAGCTGAGTGAGGTGGCTCTCGCAGAACCTGGTGACCGTGATCTCATCCCTCGCCGACACCACGCTTTCCTCATTCCCTCTACCCACAACCAACCCGCCCCCCCACTCTGTCCTCTCTATGCAACCTCCTCTCTACTCCACCCCCGCATACTCCTCACTAATCGCATTCCCACGCTCTTCTCTGTATCCCTCCGACCCCGAGGCTCTCCTCTACCACATCCCAGGAAAAAAAAACAGTAAGACCATAAGACACAGGAGCAGACTGAGACCACTCCATGATGGCTGATCCCGGATCCCACTCAACATCTGCCTTCTCACCATTTCCCTTGCTGCCCTGACCCATCAGGAAACGATCAACTTCCACCTTATATATTCAGAGGAACTTGGCCTCCACCGCAGTCTGTGGCAGAGTATTCCACAGATTCATGACTCTCTGACTAAAAAAAATCCTCCTTACTTCTGTTCGAAATGGTCGCCCCCTTAATTTTGAGGCTGTGCCCTCTAGTCCAGGATAACTCCACCAGAGGAACCATCCTCTCCGCATCTAGTACTTTTCACTTTCGGTAGGTTTCAATGAGAAGCCCCTGCATAATTCTAAATTCCAGTGAGTACAGACCCAAAGCTGCCAAACGCTCCTCCTGTGTTAACCCCTTCATTCCCACAATCATTCTCATGAGCCTCCTCTGGACCCTCTCCAATGACAACACATCCTTTCTGAGATATGGGTCCAAAACTGTTGACAATACTCCAAGTGCCTCCTGCCTTGCGTCTGATAAAGGCTCAGCATTCACCGCTGGTTGGCGGTGGGGTTTCTATGCCACTGTGTTGACTATCTTCATGTTGAAACTCATAATGAAGAAACTCAAACTTCAAGCAATGGCGACTGAAACTGAAGGAAGGTGGATTTTTTTTATACTTGTGTGGTCACTGAGAGAGCTGGATAAGGAAATGAATTTCAAATATTTTCGGACGTCGGCAGGTAGATTTGACGAGTTGGTTCATTGTCTCCAACCATTTGTTTCGCATTAGTGTGTGCACAGTATGACAGGAGGAAATGCGATGCTACAAAGCAGACCAATCACAGTTGTTGCGGTCTGCGTTCCCGCGACGCACAGTCACATTTTTGGAGAGGTGCGCGTCAGTCTATGACGTAGGGTAGTGTGTAGGGTACAGCGTAGGTTCTGCAGCTATGCCGTATTTACAGCGTTCATTGAATGCAGAAATATAAATCATCCTTTAGGAAGCCCTTCGACTTCAGGCCAGCCCCCAAGGGAAGGATTCCAGCAGAAGAATGAGGGAGAGGGATTTTTATTGAAAGGATAAAAATGGTGTGAGAGAGGACGGGTGCGATGGAGTCTGCGAGGTTGTTCGTCCCAGTTGCAGGTCGAAGAGCAGGAGGCACCCATCTGGGAAGATAGGAGGGTGCCCATTGACAATGGGGAGGGGACAGGAGGGCCTGTTTCTCTCTAAGCGGATCAACTCGGGAAACGTCTGTCCCCACGATTGTGGAGGAAGTTCAGGCAGACTGTGGACCTGTAAGTGAGTCTGTGGAACATAGGGATAGGAATAGTTTTGGGGGCAAGAATGGACCCAGCCTGGGGTCTTACTGAATGAAAGGACAGCCTGGATGGGCGAGTGATCTGCTTCCGTTCCTGTTGTCTGTGTGTTTAACGAGAAGAAATAACCAGACCAACACATCCTGGGCCCGCAGGATGTCCGAGTAGGTGTTGTAGGGACTGGTGACTGGAGCACAACATTTCCAAGTCTGTTTTTGACACAAAGTGTACATTTATACAGTGATATTGACACAAGATGTATGTTTATATATATTGTTAATGATGTAAAGCTTACTTGTATGTTGATAATGTCACAAAATTTACATTAATATTGTAATGTTCTTAACATTAATATTGTACTGTCAATGACATGAAACTTGTATATTGTTAACGACACAGAATTGTATAACTTATGCTCTGTGTGCTATCTGAATGTACTTACCTGTGATGCTGCTGCAAGTCAGTCTTTCTCTGTACCTGTACTTGCACACCTAGAAATAAATTCAACCGGATCTGAGAAAACTCAGTGAGATTTGCGAAGTAATGATCATCTTGGCACCTCGCTGGAACAAATGTAAAGAGACAGTCCACTGTTAAATGCAAGACCCTTAACAGTGTTGATGAACAGGGGGATCTTGAAGTCCACGTTCATAGTTCCCTGAAAGTGGCTACACAGATTCATCGGGTGGTTAAGAAGGCATTAGTAGGCAAGGAACTAAATTCAGACGTCTGGAAGTTACGTTGCACCTTTATTAAACACTATTTGGACCACATTTGGAGTATTTCATACATTTCTGGCTGACCCATCCTAGGAAGGGCCGGCTGGTGGCATAGTGGCATCAGCGCCAGAGCAAAAGATCCTGAGTTCTAATCCAGCCGACTCCCTGCCACGCTTTCCATCCGTGCTGGGTTGAGCGTCCAGCTAGCAACTCGACCTCGTAAAAAAAATGCTGCAGGAACATCCCCATGATGGGCAATCACCAATAAGATCGGTGCAAAAAGCTTGTCATGGCGGTGCCCCGATGACCCCCCCAGGAGTTAAGGGCATTCGTCTTCTCCATTCTCGGAAGGATGTCAAGGGCGCAGGGGACGTTTGCCTGGATTAGAGGCCATGAGCAGTAACGAGAGGCTGGACAAACTTGGGTTGTTTCCTCTGGAGCGGTGCAGGCTGGGGTGAGACTGGATGGAGGTTTATAAGATCAAGAGGAGCACAGATGGACTCAACGGACAATATCTATTTCCCAGGGTTGATATGTCTACGACCTGAGGGCACCTAGTTCAGGTGAGAGGGGGTAATTTTAAAGGAGACGTGAGGGGCGTTTGTTTTGTTCCCACGCAGAGGGTGGTGGGTGCCCGGGGTAGAGGCAGGTTCATTGGTGACACATGAATGTGAGGAAAATGCAAGCAGATGGACATCGTGTCGACAGAAGGGATCAGTTTAGCGGGCCACTTGATTGCTAATTTAACTTCGTGGTGTTTCAGACTGAGACCCTCTCTCTGGACAGAGAGTGGACGGGTGAGGATGGGGATGAGGTAAGAGCTGGGAGGTGGATTCAGTTGAGGGGGAAGCTGGAAAGTTGGAAATAGTGACGGGGGTGGGAGGTGAATGGTTGGGACAACACGGGGCTGCAGAAAATGGAAATTAATTCCATAGAGGATTAACAAAGAGGTTAGAGAGTATTTGTTATAGAGAGTGCAATTAAGATACACCAGACTGATCCCTGGAGTGGTGGGGTCATCATATGAAGAAAAATGAAATGTGATGACCCTTTCATTTAGAGAATCGAGGACTGAGAGGTGAACACATTGAAATGCACAACATCATTACTGGTTGAACCAGGGATCCCAGTCTCTGAAAAAGGGGGTCTGTCCGGGACTGGGATGAGGGGAAATTTCTCCACTCTGAGGGTGGTGAATGTTTGTAAATCCCCACCACAGAGGGCGGTGAAGATTCAGTGATCATACTCACGTAAAACAGAGGCCGGGAGATGTGTGGAGACCGAAGGGATCGAGGGAAATGAGGAGCGGGCAGAAACATGTGTCTGAGATGGGAGAGCAGCGGTCATCTTGTTGATGGTTCGGTGGGCTGAATGGCCACTTCCTGCTGTTTCTCTCTTGGTGATGTTTCTGTGTTCCTGTCCAGTGAGACCAGATAACTATAAATAGAAATTAGTGTTTATAAGCATCGAAGTGACTTAAATAAAACCTGTACTTTACGGATTTGGTGTGAATTGCGTATCGGACTGGGATGGGGATTGAACCCGTGACTCTCCGACCCATGAAGGAGATGGAGAGGGATGGGGACGGGGAAGGTAGAGGGAGGGGGAATTAAAATTGTCGCTGGTGTAAATGTGAAACAGTGTGGAAAATGCGGCAGGTGGGTCGGGTAGCGTATGAGGGGCGAGGAGACCCTCCATCGGTGACGTCATCCCGTTTTATCGCGGGTTTGCAGCATCTGCAGGTTCATTTCAATCACAATGTGCATGCTCAGTCCGGTCGGTGTTGATGTTTGTCGTCCGCGGGATCGGGATCAGGAGAAGACCCTCGCCCCCTGGGGCAGGGGAGCCGGGGGAAGAATCGCTGACTACGGTGACTTCAAGTTCCCACCGGTGAGTACTGAAGCCAGTCCCGAATCGGGAGTTCTGACGTTTGGCAGTGAATCCCATTAGCTTCCCAAACTGTCCGGCCGTTTATTCATTTACTTTCCGGGTACCTGGGCTCCTCAGAATTGACTTAGCTCTCCGTCTGGAAACTCCGAACCAACAACGCAGGCTGTCTGACTTCTCCACGTAATTACAATGGGGAGTCTGTTTATATTTGTTTGTTAACGGGAGACCCCACCACAGTTCACGTGAGGATGTTTACCGCAGACCTGCGGGTGTTTCGGCGGCGGTTCTCTTCCCGTCCTCTGTTGGGAGCAGATCGGCGGCCGCCGCGGGTCATCTGCGGAGAGAGCTCTCGCTTCTTCGGAAGGTGGGGAATTTGCCCAGAAGTACCAGCTCTGCCTCTGTCAGTTGCAACCACTCCGGGTCTGGTAATGCGCTGTCAGCAGCCGAGCTATCGAAAGCCACTCGCATCCACTCGCAGTGCCTGCTCATTTCAGGGTCTTGCATCTCCTGAAGTAGGTTTTGGTCGGTTCTGATGTTTCCGTGCTTGGCTGTGTTATGTCATCATCGCCACAAAATGCGTTGGCAATCTCCTCCCTTTATGAGAGATGCCCAGAGTGCCCCGTGCTGTGGAGATGGCCATGAACTGCAGCAACCTGTCATTGATTCCTCTGGCTATTGCAAGCTGCAATGATATACTGTACATACACTCCAGTATATCACCGTGCAAGCATCTGCTGAGAACAAACCTTTGAAACAAAATGTCGTAATACCGCATTTCCTTGTCCTAACTAGCAAATGCCAACCGATAATTTATATTCATATACGCGAGAGCTCCCCAAACGCTTTTCTATGAATTACATTGTCAGTATCTCTGACTCAACGATTAAGCAGAGCTTGGAATTGGAAGGAAGTTATGACCCCATTTGACCCTCTGGTTAAAACTTTTCTGAACATTAAAGCTACCATATATTCTTCGACTATTAACCATTGCGTGGCATTTCCCAATCTTCGAAAGTCATTTCATGCTTCACTTCGTTTGGTTTCGTTGTAAGATGCAATTCATGATCTCAATCATCGTCTGTCCTACTCAAAAGTTAATATTGTTTAAAATCAATCTTTATGCTTTGGGACGCTCCTGTTTTAACTGAGGTTGCAAGTGATTCTGACCGTGCCTGTGACAGGGATCAGGTGGAAGGGTGATACTGGGCAGACTGTAAGTAGATTTCATGTCGCAGTAAGCTGATCTTACCAGGGTGTGTTTTCTCACAGTCAGGGTCAGAGTATGGACTGCCAAGAACTGTTGGGGTGGGGATTGTCCCCGCATCCCGAATTAAGGACAGAAAACGATACTGTCCCGTGTTCTGATGTTTCATTAAGTCATATGATTGTCACTGTACTTGCGATTGAAAGCACAGAAATTCTTGCTTCACCAGCATGATCACGCGGAACTGCTGACAATTCCCTATAAAATCAGATTTGTGTGGTACCATAAAGCAGGAAAATAATTTTTACTCCAGTATTCACTTGCGAGACTACTACTGGCTGTTGTTGAAGTAGCAGCGTTTTACAGGTGTTCCTACTCTTTTTAATTTACTGCTTCCAACTTGTTTTGAAAACTTACTTTCCGATGCGATGTTGCTTTGTGATGAGTAGTGCTGAAGCTACTAAAACAGAAGGGGACCCTCCAGTAACTGTGGAAGCTATTATGGAGACGATTCAGAAGCATAAAAATAAGCTTTTGGAGGAGTTCCAGCAACCCAGCGCTGAATTTAAACAAATGGATGTAAAATTGACTCTATTCAAAAAAGTTTAAGTGAATACGATTAACAGATAAAAGAGAACGAAGACACTCTGATAATGTTCGACGCGAAGATTGACGACCTGAAACAGATCTGTGATAAACAGTTAAAGGTTAACGAAACACTGAAACAGAAGATTATCGACTTAGAAAATAGAAATAGAAGAAATAATTTGCACATTCTGGGTTTGAAAGAGTCATTGGAATGCTTCGGAATTCTGGGCAAACCTTTTGGCTAAATTATTTCTGAATATTTTAAGATCTCCACCTAAAATAGACTGAGCTCACAGATCGCCTGTACCGAGCCCTCCTCCAGAAGGACGACCCCGTTCAGTCATAATTTACTTTTACCTCTGCTATACCTTCGTATCTAATTTTTTTGTACTTTTATTCGCTTGTTTAGAAAAGTTTACGATTTAATATTAGTAAGTTTTCTTTGAGTTAACACTTTTCAAGCTTTCATATGTATTACTAATTTTTATACTATAATTTTCTATGAGGTTTTTTTAATATGTTTAGTTTTGCTCTGTTTCTTGGTATGTCTTGTTGGAATGCAATTTAGCCTTGATTATTTTTTTGGAGCTCAGTCAGTAGTTTGTTTTGGGAAGGAATGGCAGATTTAGCTGTCGACCGTTCTCTGGTCGACCTTCTCTCTTTGGGTGGTGGGGAGGGTGGTTTTCTTTTCATTTCCATCAGTTGTTTGGTTCTCTTAGCTTCATTCGTTGCTTGGTTACTTTATTTTAAAGCTCATTGTTTGCATTTAATATATATTCCTGATGGTTTTTTTCTGACCTTCTCTTTAAAGTAATATTTTAAATGGATCATGCGATTAACTTTCTTAATGCGAAACGTAACTATAAAGCAACGTAAATATTTAACTATATTATGAAATTGAATGTCTCAATTCTTTTTTTTACAAGAACCTCATGTTCGTAAATGTGATAATCTACGACTTTTCAGCAGTTATAAAGGTTTATCTTTCCATTCCTCCTTTCAGGCTAAGGCAAGAGGAGCTTCGATTCTTATAGACAATTTAGTTTCTTTCGTCAACAAAAGGTAGTGTCTGATACCAATGGGCGTTTTGTTACAGAGTCACGGAAATTAGATAATAAATTAGTGGTTTTTGCTAATCTGTATGCCCCGAATATACATGATTCAGGCTTCTTTGAACGTTTTCTTTCGCTTTCACCAAAATTAGGTTTATATTCTTTGGTTTTAGGAGGAGACTTCAACTGCTGTTTAGACCCTGACTTAGATCGTTTTTCTTCTAAACGATTGACGTAGTAGATCTGCATCCTTCATCCGATCTTTTCTAATGAAATGTGATATTGTTGATATTTGGCGTTTTTTCATATCCATCTGATAAAAAGTATTCGTTTCTTTCTCATGTTCATCATTCCTATTCCAGGATTGATTTTTTTTTTGTTGACAGCCAATTGATTCCATTGGTTCGTTCCCGTAAATATAAAGAAATTGCTGTATAAAGAAATATAAAGATCATGCTCCTGTGTTTTTATCTTTAAATCTCCTGGGTGTCTCCCAAATAAACGGATTCTGGCGTTTTAATCCAAATTTGTTATCTGATAAAGATTTTTAAAAATTTGTGGAGAGACAAATTATTGTTTTTTTTAAGAGAATACGCTGGAAGAGACTTCTAGTCTTATTATATGGGATGCTTTTAAGGCTTATATTAGAGGTCAAGTAATTTCCTTTACCGCATGTGTTAAGAAAAAAAGCTAATAAGGAGAGCCGATCAATTGAAACAATTAGATCAATCATATGCTTTGCCTCCAGATCCTGCTTTATATAAAAGGCATGTTGAAATTAAAACTGAATATGATCTGGTTCCAACTTATCCAATTGAAATTCAACTTTTAACAGATAAAAGTCAGTTTTGTGTCCATGGAGAAAAATCGGGTAAACTATTAGCTAACCAATTAAAGGTCTTTATAGTTAAACGTCAAATTAAAGAAATTTGTAAAGCTAATGATGATAAAAACATTTGATAATTTAAAATTAAACGATGCTTTTAGAGAATTTTGCTCTACACTTTATAGTTCTGATCCTCCTAAAGAGATTTGTTGCACGGGACGACCGAGGAGAACCCAAGTGCACGTCGACTGAGTTCGGGAGGGTGGCGTGGACGTGAGCGTAGACAGACAGACAGACAGACAGACAGACAGACAGACTTTATTGATCCCGAGGGAAACTGGGTTTCGTTACAGCCGCACCAACCAAGAATAGTGAAGAAATATAGCAATATAAAACCATAAATAATTAAATAATAAGTTAATCATGCCAAGTGGAAATAAGTCCAGGACCAGCCTATTGGCTCAGGGTGTCTGACACTCCGAGGAAGGAGCCGTAAAGTTTTATAGCCACAGGCAGGAATGACTTCCCATGACACCCAGTGTTACATCTCGGTGGAATGAGTCTCTGGCTGAATGTACTCCTGTGCCTAACCAGTACATTATGGAGTGGATGGGAGTCATTGTCCAAGATGGCATGCAACTTGGACAGCATCCTCTTTTCAGACATCACCGTCAGAGAGTCCAGTTCCACCCCCACAACATCACTGGCCTTACGAATAAGTTTGTTGATTCTGCTGGTGTCTGCTACCCTCAGCCTGCTGCCCCAGCACACAACAGCAAACATGATAGCACTGGCCACCACAGACTCGGAGAACATCCTCAGCATCGTCCGGCAGATGTTAAAGGACCTCAGTCTCCTCAGGAAGAAGAGACGGCTCTGACCCTTCTTGTACACAGCCTCAGTGTTCTTTGACCAGTCTAGTTTATTGTCAATTCGTATCCCCAGGTATTTGTAATCCTCCACCACGTCCACACTGACCCCTTGGATGGAAACAGGGGTCACCGGTGCCTTATCCCTCCTCAGGTCCACCACCAGCTCCTTAGTCTTTTTCACATTAAGGTGCAGATGATTCTGCTCACACCATGTGACAAAGTGTCCCAATGTCGCCCTGTACTCAAGCCTCATCTCCCTTGCTGATGCTTCCAACTATGGCAGAGTCATCAGAAGACTTCTGAAGATGGCAAGACTCTGTGCAGTTGTTGAAGTCCGTGGTGTAGATGGTGAAGAGAAAGGGAGACAGGACAGTCCCCTGTGGAGCCCCAGTGCTGCTGACCACTCTGTCTGACACACAGTGTTGCAAGCGCACGTACTGTGGTCTGCCAGTCAGGTAATCAATAATCCATGACACAGGGAAGCATCCACCTGCATCACTGTCAGCTTCTCACCCAGCAGAGCAACAGCAAACCGGAGGAATCTTGACAGAGGCGGGTTTTACAGGGACCATCTTGTAACTAGAGCGGAACGTAGAACTAACGGTCCTAATCGGCCAAGGGAGCGAAGTATCACACGAGAATAGACCAACAAACTGGCAACCCGTGATAGTGACGCCATCGTGCTTATTTCACAGTCTCTGATGAAAACCAGGTGTACTGTAATTAAGTAAACTAGCAGTAATTGGAAATCTTATGACTGAAATTGGGTCATAATCAGGAAGAAAGGAGGATTAAAGGGGAGCAGCCAACCGGAACCATAACAATAATACTCTAATGAATAATTTTTATATCGATTAAACATTCCTACACTTTCTGATGATACTCGAAAATTGTTGGATCAACCTATTTCTTATGAGGAAATTGCCGAGGTTGTTCACTCTTTGCACTCGGGGAAGGCTCCGGCTCCTCATGGATTTTCTGGAGAGTTCCAGAAGGCTTTTTTCGTCTTTGCTTATACCTCATTTATATTCAGTCCTTTCTGACTCTTTTAAATTAGGTAAGTTGCCACAATCTTTTCAGGAAGCCTCTATTTTGCATATTCTTGAAGAGAATAAGGACTCAATTGAATGCTCTTCTTATACACATAGTCCCTTACTTAACGTTGATTTTATCTAAACTTCTGGCTCGTAGGATTGAAAATATTTTGCCATCTATTATCTCTGATGATCAGACTGGATTTATCAAAAATCGGTACTCCCACTTTAATATTCGTCGTTTATTGAATGATATTTATTCCCCTGCTAAAGAGATATCAGAATGTGTGATATCCTTACATGCTGAGAAGGCTTTTGATCGGGTTGAATGGAATTATCTATTTAAAACTTTGGGAAAAAGTTACTTTGGGCCCGATTTTATTCAATGGATTAAATAACTTTATTTATCTCTCTCCGCTCAGGTTCTTACTAACTCTCAGCACTCTAAACCATTTAAACTTCAACATGGAACTAGACAAGATTGTCCTTTGAGCCCTTTGCTTTTTGGTTTTAGAACCAGGAATCTAATGATATCACTGGTACTTTAAGGAGGGGTATTACCCATAAAGTGTCGCTTTATGCTGATGACCTTTTGCTCCACATTTCTATTGTGGAGTCTTCTTTAATTTACCATCCGTACTTTCTTTACTCTCCTGCTATAGTCAGTTTTCTGGATATAACTTTCATAAGAGTGAATTTTTTCCTTTGAAAAATTTGGTATTAGTTAATACTAACCTTCCTTTTAAAATTGTAAGAAAACATTTTACTTATATGGGCGTAACCATCACTAGGAATTATAAATTCCTTTTTAAAGAAAGTGTTTCACACTTCTGAATTACGTTAAGAAGGTAGTATCTAGTTGGTCACCCTTCTCTTTATCGTTTATTGGCCGAATCAATTCTATTAAAATGAATATTTTGCCTAAATTTTTATGTTTATTTCAGGCCATACCTGTTTTTATTCCTAAATCCTTTTTTAATTCTTTGGATTCTATTATATCTTCTTATATATGAAATAATAAAATCTCTCGATTAAATGAAGTTCATCTTCAAAAAGCTAAAAAGACTGGAGGTTTAGCCTCATCCAATTTTTGGTTTTATTACTGGGCAGTCAATATACGGAATCTTATGTTTTCGTTATATTATATGAATCAAGAGGACTGTCCGGTCTGGGTTTCTTTAGAAACTAACTCTGTTAATAAATGTTCTATCATTTCTCTTCTCGGATGCTCAATTCCTTTATCTTTAAGTAATTTAACTGATAATTTTGTAGTTAAACACACTCTGAGGATTTGGGTACAATTTAGAAAATATTTTGGTTTATTGAGTTTTTCACTTTCCAGTCCCATTTTTTCTGACTTTTTTTTAAACCGTCTATGTCTGATGTAGTTTTTTAAAGAGTGGAACAGATTGGGTATTAAACGTTTTCATGATTTGTTTGTTGGAGATAGTTTCTCTTCATTTGAACAACTGTCACTTCAGTATAGTCTGTTTTTTTCGATATTTATAAATTTGTAACTTTTTGCGTTCTCAAGTACATACATTTCCTAAAAGTCCAGATAAAAATTTACTTGATATAATTTTTAATTTCAAACCCTTCTATAATGCATCTATATCTAATATTTATGGTATGTTATTGGGAATGAGAAATATTCCTTTAGATAAAATTTTTAAAACTTTGGGAACAAGATTTACAGATTTCAATTTCTGAAGATACTTGGAATGAAATTTTTAAATTGGTTAATACCGCATCGTTTTGTGCCCGTCGTTTCCTTCTACAATTCAAAGTGGTTCATAGAACCCATGTGTCTAAAGATAAGTTGTCTCGTTTTTTAATCGGATATATCTCCCTATTGTGATAGATGTAACAATGGAGAAGCTTAACTAATTCATATGTTTTGGACATGTCCGAGTCTTGAAATATATTGGAAGGAAATATTTCAAACTTTTTCGTTGCTTCTTAAAGTAAATTTTAAACTAATCCGTTGACTGCCTTATTTGGTATTATTGGAGGAAATGATATTATTTTGGAGACAGATGATTTGCATATTTGGCCTTTGTTTCTCTTATACCCAGGAAGGCATTATTGCTTAAGTGGAAGGATGCCACTCCGCCTACTAGTACTCATTGGTACGTGATGTTATGTCTTAATTAAATTAAGAGAAGATTCGCTGTTCAATTTCTGAACCCAGACAAGACTATTTTTAACATTGTGGGGACCTTTTCTTGAATTACTTTCAAAATCTTTGACTGTCATTAACGACAGATGTTGGTTAATAATATGTTTTACTATACGTTAAGGATTTTTGCCTTTTCTTTTTTTTTTAACCAAACGGCTATTTTTTTCTGGTAGTGGGTTCAGATTTTTCTGTATAATAAAATTATTTATTTTCAATTTTATGTTTAAATTGAATCTAGATGGATATGGGGTCATTACACTTAATCTGTGATTTCAATATATTGTAATTGATATATATTATATATCTTTCTATACCCTGTATTCTTTTATGTTAGAAATTAATAAAAATACTGTGTTGAAAAGTATTCACTTGCAGAAAAGTAGTTCCTCACTTCCATGGAAATCGTCTGGGGAAGGTCAACATTATTGTGAACCCCAAATAATCTCAGGCAGGAGACACGTCAAATTTGGAGACTCGGCCAACCTAAGCCTCCCGAGAAGTTGATCACAGAGAAGGAACAGCGGGGGTCCATGGAAAGATATTTGCCCCCGGTAATTCTCCTGAAGACTAGCAGTTGGCAAATTTCATTTTGTTGTGCAAGAAGAGTGGCCAGTACAGGCCAGTCAGCCTGACAATCAGAGGTGGGGAAGCTACTGGAGGATACATTGATGGCCAGGATCTACCAAAGTTTGGATTGATAGTCTGAATAGGAGGCAACATTGGCGATGTGATGGGAATTTGAGTTTAACAAAACTTCTTAAGGCTGAGCATTTCTCTGCTGAAGTGAAGCAGGTACAACAGAAGCAGTTGGGATGGGTTGATGAAGCGATTGGGCGGGTATTTGGAGTAAAGGGGCCTGGAGGTTTCTGGGCCGATCACAGGAAATTGGGACCATCTCGGAGGTCACTGGGGTCAGCATGGTCTTGTTGGGCTGAAATGTGTTTGTCTCTGCTCTGTTGCTCTGTGACTTTATCATTGGATATCACTGGATAGACATACAGACATGGTGTAGAAGTTGACGTTAGCGGGGAATGTTTGTTTCCTAAGCCAACTGCTGCTCTGACGCAGGGGCTGGAGATACTGCCATATTTGCAAAGTAATTGTTCTCTCTGACTCACCGTCTGCCTGTTGAGTGTAATTCAGAGCATCGCCAGCAGGTGGAGCTTTCCTGCACCGGCACCAAAGTGTAAAGAGGAAGACGGCAATCAGCAATTGTCAGTGAGAATCAGAATGGACGTAGGTATGTTCACTGGGATCTTTATAAATAAACTTCTGTCCTGTTGATGCACAATAATTCAGAGGACGAAACTTGCACAGGAGCTAATAGGGCACAGAACAGAGTTGTTGATCCCACAGGTAAAGCAACCTTGCGCGATGGATCAATCCAACCATTCCAGCGCAGGGTCCTGACGCCAGTCATGGTCGAATCTCTCCAGTCACCCTGCAAAGATTCACCTGGGTGAAAGGAGCAGCAGGTACTGAATCAGGTGGCTGTGAGTGAAGCACAGACAGGAATGTGACAGGTATTGCTGTGGGTGATGAAATAGTCCAGAGAGGAGTCCGGTTCTGTTTCACCTCTAGACAGGCCGTGATGTGGAAGATGCCTCCAACTTCCTTTTCTTAAATCTGGTGCCAGGTCATTGGAAATTTTCCAAGAGGTCTGGGATTGAGCGGTCTGAATAAACCAGGTTGTGGGATGGTTTAAGTGCTGTTGCACCGTGGAGCTGGGGGGAGCTTCTTGAAGTCTGTTTTCTGTGGCTGAGTTAGAGGGTGTTTGCAATGGGCGGAATGCTGTTGGAAACAGCTCGCTGTAGATAAGTCATGCTTATGGATTTGCGGTCTGTTATAGCGTTATACCTCCATCACTGTGTGGTTTGGAGCCGCCACCAAGCAGGATAGAACCAGACTACAGCGCACAGTGAGGACTGCCGAGCGCATCATTGGAGCCTCCCTGCTCCCTATTGTGGACCTGTACTCTTCCAGGTTGAAGAAGAGGGCAGGGAACATCATAAAGGAATCCTTCCATCCTGCGCACGGACTGTTTGAACTGCTTCCGTCTGGTAGGCGCTTCAGATCCCTCCAGACTAAGACTAATAGGCACTGGAGAAGTTTTTTCCCTACTGCGGTCACTTTGCTGAACAGTTGACTGCCGGTTAACTGTCGGCTAACTATTACTTGGATTGCACTACCTGTATGTATAATCTATATTTTCATTTATATTTATCATTATTATTGTTATGAGCAGAGAGACAACATCTGCCGGAAGTAAATTCCTTGTGTGTGCACAGGTACTTGGCGATTAAAGTCTGATTCTGATTCTGATTAATGCACTAATGAACACAAGAGCTTCTGCTGTTGGAAATCCAGAGCAACGCGCACACAAAATGCTGGAGGAGCTCAGCGGGTCAGGCAGCGTACATGAGCAGTCCAGATTTTGGGTTGAGGCTCTTCTTCAGGACTGGCTGAGGAAGTCAGTTGTCATAATGGGTCTCGGCTACTTTGAAAGTCCATTCAATCTGGCTGTACATCTACCCCCGGCGTGCAGGCATTGACAAAATGCCCAAATCAAAAGCTGTGGATGAACCAAGAGATTTGTAGCTTGCCAGTGGCTTAATGAGACCATAGGAAATCGGAGCAGAATTTGGGCAAACTGGCCGTCAGGTCTCCTGCGCCATTTCATCATGGCCGTTCCATTTTTCCGCCCAAGCTTATTCTCCTGCTTCCTCCCCGTAACCTTTCAAGCCCTGACTAATCAAGAACCTATCGCCCTCCGCCTTAAATGAAACCCAATGACCTGGCCCCCAAAGCTGCCTGTGGCAGTGAATTCCTCAGATTCACCACCCACTGGCTAAATAAATTTCTCCTCATCTCTGTTCTAAATGGACGAACCTCTATTCTGAGGCTGTGCCCTCTAGTCCTGGACTGCCCACGGTAGGGGAGACACGCTCCATATCCACTCTATCAATATTAGATACGTTACCAAGAGTTTTCACCCCTTTACCACCCCCCCCCCATTCCCATTCTTCTAAACTCCTATGAGTACTGGCCCAGAGCCATCAAGCTCTCGTCACAGGATAACCCTTTCTACAGGGGCACAATTCCGAGCATCCTGACTGCCTGCATCACTGCCTGGTATGGGAACTGTACTTCCCTCAATCGCAGGACTCCGGAGGCTGGCTGCATCACTGCCTGGTATTGGAACTGTACCTACTCCACTGCATTACTGCCTGGTATTGGAACTGTACCTACTCCACTGCATCACTGCCTGGTATTGGAACTGTACCTACTCCACTGCATTACTGCCTGGTATTGGAACTGTACCTACTCCACTGCATTACTGCCTGGTATTGGAACTGTACCTACTCCACTGCATCACTGCCTGGTATTGGAACTGTACCTACTCCACTGCATCACTGCCTGGTATTGGAACTGTACCTACTCCACTGCATCACTGCCTGGTATTGGAACTGTACCTACTCCACTGCATTACTGCCTGGTATTGGAACTGTACCTACTCCACTGCATCACTGCCTGGTATTGGAACTGTACCTACTCCACTGCATCACTGCCTGGTATTGGAACTGTACCTACCCCACTGCATCACTGCCTGGTATTGGAACTGTACCTACTCCACTGCATTACTGCCTGGTATTGGAACTGTACCTACTCCACTGCATCACTGCCTGGTATTGGAACTGTACCTACTCCACTGCATCACTGCCTGGTATTGGAACTGTACCTACTCCACTGCATCACTGCCTGGTATCGGAACTGTACCTACTCCACTGCATCACTGCCTGGTATTGGAACTGTACCTACTCCACTGCATCACTGCCTGGTATTGGAACTGTACCTACCCCACTGCATCACTGCCTGGTATGGGAACTGTACCTACCCCACTGCATCACTGCCTGGTATTGGAACTGTACCTACTCCACTGCATCACTGCCTGGTATTGGAACTGTACCTACTCCACTGCATCACTGCCTGGTATTGGAACTGTACCTACCCCACTGCATCACTGCCTGGTATGGGAACTGTACCTACCCCACTGCATCACTGCCTGGTATGGGAACTGTACCTACTCCACTGCATCACTGCCTGGTATGGGAACTGTACCTACCCCACTGCATCCCTGCCTGGTATGGGAACTGCACTCTGAAGACCCTGTTTCTGTCCCCTGAGTAAATAAATGCAAAAATAAATCCATTTCAAACCTCCCCTGCCTCATGCGTAAATGACAATTCTGATCTTCAAGAGGACCAATTTTGCCCGTTGGTATCCTCTTGCTCTGAAGAAGCCTTTGGGACTCTCTTTTCCCCTGTCTGCTACTTAGCCCTCCTGACTTCCTCCTTCAGTGACTCTTGCAGTTCCTATACTCGTCAAGTACCTCATTTGTTCCTTCCTGCCTGTACCTGCTATGCACCCACTTCTTCTCACCCAGGACCTCAATATCTCTCTAAAACCAAGGTTCCCTAGACACGTTATCCTTGCGTTTAATTCTGTCAGGAACATTCAAACTCTGTACTCTCAAAATTTCAGATCTGAAGGTCTCCCACAGAGAAGAAGGGGTTAACCTATGAGGAGAGATTGAGTCGCCTGGGACTATACTCTCTGGAATTCCTAAGAATGAGAGGAGATCTTATAGAAACATTCAAAATTTTGAAAGGGATAGAAAAGGTAGGAAAGTTGTTTCCATTGGTAGGTGAGACTAGAACTAAGACACATTGCCTCAAGATTCAGGGGAGAAGATTTAGGACGGGGATGAGGAGAAACTGTTTTTTTTTCCAGACAGTGGTGAACCTGTGGCATTCTCTGCCCAGGGAAGCAGTTGAGGCTTCTTCACTAAATATATTTCAGATACAGTTAGATAGATTTTTACATAGTGGGGGAATTAAGGGTTATGGGAAAACACAGGTAGATGGAGCTGAGTTTATGGACGGATCAATCGTGATCTTATTGAATGGCGGGGCAGGTTCGATGGGCCGGGTGCCCTACTCCTGCTCCCTTTTCTTATGTTCTTGCCAAGTACATCCTTGCCAGAAAACAACCTGTCCCAAACTACTCATGCCAGATCCTTTCTGATAACATTAAAATTTGCCTTTCGCCAATTTAGAATCTTCACCTGAGGACCCGACCTATCTGGTTCTATCATGATCTTTAAACTAATGACATCATGATGACTAGATCCAAAGTGTTCCCCTGCACACATCTCTGTCACCTGCCCTGTCTGGTACCCTAATAGATCTCTAGTTGCGACCTCAAATATATTGATTCAGGGAACATCCCTGAGCCCATTGACCAACGCTACCTCATCCAGTATGGGCGTCCCAGTCAATAAGTGGGAAGTTAAAATTATCTCCTATCAGAGCCATGTGATTCTTGTGATTTCTCCGCAAGATTGGTCCTCTGAATCCCATTGACCGTTGAGTGCCCTATGCTATAATCCCATTAACGCGGTCATCTCGTTCTTTTTCCTCCGTTTCACCCACGCAGCCTCAGTAGACGAGCTCTGGAGTCTGCCCTGTCTAAGTCCTCCCCTGACAAGTCATGCCAGGTTCTATCATGTCTGACGCAACGGGACACTGGAATACCGAGCAGCCAATCCGACACCTCCTCCAGCCACGTCACATTAATGTTTACAAAGCTGTAACTTAATGTGCCTATTCATGCTCTAAGCTCCTTTTTTTCCCCACAACACTCCCTGCATTGGAAATAAGACGCAATTCGGAACATTAGTTTCACCGTGCTCACCCTGCCCATAAGAGTGCCCCAGACTCGATCCAAGGGATCCCTGAATCTGTATGTAGGCTTTGCAATATCTTGCCCTCACAACCCCTCCACCCTCCGCTCCAGTTCTTCACACCTCCCGCAACTCAGGCTTAACACCTCCCCCTACCCCAGTCAGCCCCAACAAACCTTCCCGCAAGGGTATCGGTACCCTTCCCCTTGTTCCGGTGCAAACTGATCCGGTCTGCACAGGTCCAACCTTCCGTGGAAGAGAGCCCAATTGTCCAAACACTTGAGGCCCTCCATCATGCACCCTCTCATCAGCCACACGTTAATCGGTATTATCGCCCTCACTAGCACGTGGTACATGTAGCAGAAATGCTGAGATCACAACAGTAGAGGTCCTGCCCTTTAACTTAGCACCTACGTTCCCCAACTCAGGACCTCTGCAGGACCTCGTCGCCCTTCCTCCCCCTGCCATTGGTACCAATGTAAACCACGACTTCCAGCTGCGCACCCTGTCGTTAAGAATGTTTCCGACTTGATGCGAAATATCCCTGACCTCGGCAACACACCGACCAGAAATCTGGTTCTCGTCATCGCAATCTCCCGCCTGTTCTCCCAACCATTGAATCCCCCTGACAGTGCAACTCACCTCTTCTCGCCCCTTCCCTTGTGAGTCACAAAGTCAGATTCAGTCCCAGAGACTTCATCACCGTGGCTTTCCTCTGCTAGGTCATACCCCCACCCCCAAAAGAAAGTTGTACTCCTGTTATCAAGGGGAGCCACCATAGGGGTTCCCTGCAGTTCCCTGCCTCCATCCACAGCTCCAATCTGCTGACTAAATTTGCTGACGACACTACACTGATTGGCCTAATTTCGAATAACAATGAGGCAGCCTACAGAGAGGAAGTTATCATCCTGACACAGCGGTGTCAAGAAAACAATCTCTCCCTCAATGTCATTAAAAAACAAAGGAGCTGGTTATGGACTACAGGGGGAATGGAGACAGGCTCGCCCCTATTGACATCAATGGATCTGGGGTTCAGAGGGTGAACAGCCTCAAGTTCCTCGGCATAAACTTCACCGAGGATCTGACGTGGTCTGTATATACCGGCTGTGTGGTGAAAAAGGTACAACAGCGCCTCTTTCACCCCAGATGGTTGAAGAAGTTTGGGCTGGACCCACAAATCCTAAGAACTTTCTACAGGGGCACAATTGAGAGCATTCAGACTGGCTTCATCACTGCCTGGTATGGGAACTGTACTTCCCTCAATCGCAGGACTCTGCAGAGAGTGGTGTGGACAGCCCAGCGCATCTGTAGATGTGAACTTCCCACTATTCAGGACATTTACAGAGACAGGTACGTAAAAAGGGTCATTGGGGACATGAGTCACCCCAACTACAAACTGTTCCAGCTGCTACCATCCGGGAAACGGTACCGCAGCGTAAACACCAGGACCAACAGGCTCTGGGACAGCTTCTTCCACCAGGCCATCAGACTGAATAATTCACATTGATACAACTGAATTTCTGTGTTAGACTGACTGTTCATATTTAACCATCTTGTTACTGTCCTGTTGCACATACTATTTATCATAAATTACTATAAGTTGCACATTGCACATTTCGACGGAGACGTAACGTAAATATTTTCACTCCTCATGTACGTGAAGGATGTATGTAATAAAGTTAATTCAATTCAATGCAATGCAGTGGCTGCCTTTCTCCTTTTCCCCCTCCAGACACACACTCTTTTAACTTTACTGTAATTATCTCCCTGAATAAAAGTGCATCCAGCTCCAGCACCAATTCCCGAGCGCAGTCTGTAAGAAACTGCAGTCGGTGTAGTTCTCAGGGACACTGGATGTCTCCGTTCCTTCCCACCTCCCGCAGGAAGAGCATTCCACTGTTTTTCTTGTCCTTCCTACTGTTCTAACCCTGAAAATGGAAAGGAAAAATACTACCCAAAATCTGCCTAAAGGCTCCGGTTCTCCTCGCTGGAGCCTCTCTGACACAAAGCTTCAGCTCCCCATGCTATCAAACACCAGAGAAAATGTGCAGATGCTGGAAATCCGAGCAACACACACACACACAAAATTCTGGAGGAACTCAGCGGACTAGGCAGCACCTGTGGAAGCAGACGTGCCCTAAACGTTGACTGTACTCTTTTCCACAGCTGCTGCCCGGCCTCCTGGGTCCCTCCAGCATTTCGTGTGTGCTGCTCCCCTCTTTATATCTGGCTCACTCGCACGATGTCTGTTCCGCTGAGACCTGGCCAGGTACATGATTACCCTACAATCTGTGGCAAGCAGGATGTCCCCACTGACCCCCACCTACTTCTAAATCGCTCCAATGTTCCCTCGTAATGACAAGTGAGTGCAGAAACCTTGTGCTGTGCAATTCTTTTTTACCCAGTGACAACCCTGAGGCGACTGCTGCCCTCCTCACACCAGGCACTGCACCAGTGGTCAGAGGGGAGGGCACGCTCCTTCCCTCCCTCCCACCCCGACACCCGGGCACACTCTTCACTTCCCCCCACACCCGGGCACTCTCCACGCCTCCCCTCCACCCACCCACCCCCCCCCCCCCCCCGCCACCTGGGTGCTCTACTCGCCTCGCCCCCCTATCCAACTGGGCGCTCTCCTCTACTCCCAAACCCACCTACCCGCTTGCTCTCCTTCTGTTCGCTGCCCTGCCCCCAAAATCTATCCAACCCTATCGTCACTGCACAGGTCACAGTCCTGCATTTTTCTATCATCCCTTTGCCGATATGATCGTCCTTTAACTATGCCTAATGTATCTGTCTGAATCACCACTCTGGGCAGGGAATTCCAGTCACACACCACTCGGTTCAGGCACCCACCATTGTCTGTGTAAACAAACAAATTTACCCCTCTCCCACATCTCATTCAGTATTACCCCCATCTCAGCTTAAATGTATGCCCTTAAATGTATGTACTTGACATTTCAACTCCAGGAAAAGGATACCGTCTGTCTTATATATCTATGACTCTAATAATCTTGTAAACCTCTATCAGATCTAGCTCAGCCTCCTCCGCTACAGAGAAAACATCCCCAGTTTGTCGCACACGCTCTCTAATCCAGGCAGCACCCTAGTTTATGCACCCTGCATCCTCGACAAAGCCCCGACACCCTTCCTCGGATGAGGCCACCAGAGTTAAATGTATCACTCCAGGTACAGCCTCACTGGAATTAAGTAAAGCTTTCCTTTTTTAGAGTTTTGCTAGTATCTTTCCTGTAATACCACGAGCCTTTATCTTGTTAATCTTGTGCAACAGCTTCTGAATGCCTTCTGAAAATCTTAGTAAACAATATACACTGACTCTCCCTTGTCTACAATGCCTGTTATTTCCACAACAGATCTGAGAGATAAGATTTCCCATGAAGGAGACCATGCAAACGGTGGCCTATTTTATTTTATCCTGTATTCCAACACTTCATCCTCCAGCATTTTCCTAAGCATGAAGTCAGACTAACTGGCTGATAACTTCCTATTTTGTCTCCCTCCCTTCTTAAGGAATGGAGTAACATCTGCAAATTTCCAGCCCTCAGGATTTATTCCAGATTCTCTTGATTCCCAAAGGACATTGCCAATGCTTCCACAATCCCTTCAGCTACTCTTTGTTTTTTTTTTCTGAAATCTTGGCTGCATCACAACCTTGCAGAGAAACAACAATGGCTTTGAGCAGAAAGTTGTACAGGAAGTAGTAGGTTCAAACCATTGCTCAAACCATTGAGAGAGAGAGAGAGAGAGAGAGAGAGAGAGAGAGAGAGAGAGAGAGAGAGAGAGAGAGAGAGAGAGAGAGACACCGGTCAGTGCACAGATATACCCCTGAGAGAGAGGGAGTGAGAGACACCGGTCAGTGTACAGATATACCCCTGAGAGAGAGGGGCTGAGAGACACCGGTCAGTGCATAGATCTGCCTGAGAGAAAGAGAGAGAGAGAGAGAGAGAGAGAGAGATACTGTGAGATCTGGTCATGTATGCATATTTCTGTGAAACAGAGTGACTGAGAGACACTGGTCAGTTTATGGATATACCCAAGGGAGGGAGAGGGTTTGAGAGGCACCAGTCAGTGTACGAGTACCTCTCTGAGAGAGGCTGAGAGGCATGTATGATATAGTACAGAGAGAGGGAATAAGAGACACTAGTCATTTTATTGATATCCCTCTGAGCGGCTTAGTGGTCGGAGTACATATTTACGATGGACAGAGGGATTATGAGACACCAGTTCAGATATCCGCTGACAGAGAAGGACTAAGTGTCACTGGACAGTGAACAGATCTCCCCGTAATGGAGAAGAGAACTCATCATTGCCGATCCATTTTCCCTCTCTACCACAATCCCCTCTCTCATCCCCGTATCCCTTCATGCTCTGACTCAGCAAGATTCTGTCAAGCTCTGCCTAAAATACACCCAATGACCTGGCCTGCACAGACTCCCCTGGCAACGAATTTCACACATTCACCACTCACTGGATAAATGAATTCCTCCCCAGTCGCAAACTGCTCGCAGTGCTCCGCGTGAGGCCTCACCAGTGGTTTACAGAGCCTCAACATCCTTGCTTTTATATTCTAGACACTGGAGACAAAAGGACTGAGAGGCCCTGGAACCCGGCCAGCGTACAGATATCCCTCTGAGAGAGGGACTGAGAGACTCTGATCAGTGTGCAGATCTGCGTACACCCACCCACCTCCCCCCCCCCCCACCACCCCTCCGAGAGACAATGGCTAATGTACAGAGGTCCTGAAAAGAGAACTTAGAGAGCTAGGTGGAAAGCTGGGAAGCAGGACTTCAATTAGTAATTTCTGAATTGCTGCCTGTGCCACGCACCAGTGAGGATAGAAACAGGATGATTTGGCAGATTAATACGTGATTGAGAAGCTAGTACAAGAGACAGGGCTTCAGGTTCTTGGATCAATGGGATCTCTTCTGGGTGAGGTATGACCTGTTCAAAAGTGATGGGTTGTACCTGAACCTGAAAGGAACCAATATTCTTCCTGAAGGTTTGTTAGAGTTTTTGGAGGAAGGTTTAAACTACTATGGCGGGGTGGGGGAGGGTAACCAAAGCGAAGGGACACAGGATAGGACGGATGGTAAAATAAGCAAAGATAGTGTGCGGTCAAACTCTCAGGAAGGGCAGGCAGATGATAGGTCAAAATTGCAGCCAGCAGTATCCGCGCATTAGGGATGCAGAATCAAAAAGGGCAGCAAATACAGTACTCACAGCAGACATCGCAGAATGGTGGTTGAAGAGTGACTGTAGTTGGGAGCTGTATGTCCAAGGCTACACGTTGTACGGGAGGTATCGGGTGACAGGCAGGGGGCAGCGTGGCTCTGCTGGTAAAGAATGGCATCAAATCAGTAGAAAGGTGGGACATAGGATCAGATTATGCTGAATCCTTGTGGGTTGAGTTAAGAAACTGCAAGGGTAAAAGAAGTCTGTTGGCAGTTATATACAGAGCTCCCAGCAGTAGCTGGGATGTGGACCACAGATTATAACAGGAAATAGAAGGTGTGTCATGTTATGACAGCCGTGGGAGATTTCAACGTGCAGGCAGATCGGCAAAATCAGGTTGATAATGGGTCTCAGGAGGGTCAGTTTGCTCAATGCCTACTCTTTTTAGAATGCTTTACAGAGCAGTTTGTCGTCGAGCGGACAAAGGGATCTGCTATAGTGAATTGGGTGTTATGTAATGAAGCGGAGGCGATGAGGGAGCTTAGGGTAGAAGAACCCGTAGGAGGCGGTGATCACAATATTATTGAGTTCAACTTGAAATTTCATAGAGTAGCGGCTGACGTAGTGATACGTGATACGTGATAGTGATACGTAGTGATACGTCAGTGGAGTTAGGGGATGTCCAAAGTGATGCTGGCAGGGATGGCCGCAGAGCAGCAACGGCGTGAATTTCTGGGAAAAATGAGGAAGGTGCAGGGTAGGTGTATTCCAAACATAGAGGTCTTGAAAGAAAATGCACTGAACTTCTTTCAGCCTATCAGAAATAAAATTGCACTCGCTGTCTCCGCTTCACGCAGATGGTGACCACAGCACGATACAATGAGGAAAGGCACGGTGCTTTTTCCGCAAATATTGGGGACGCTTAAGATGTATTTGCGAAAGTAATAGAACAAAAAGCTCACATTCAATTTCTCTAACACCCTCTGCCATTTTGGTGACTATTGGTCCTAAATTTAGATCTCTCTGGGCGGTACTGTTTCAAATCAAGGCAGCAGCGCGACGTCTTACAGCAATTCGCTCTATGGTTTGTAGGACGCCATAAATGTCCCCGTCAATGGCACCGGCCAGGTACCGAAAGTTCAGTTTTGTATACCACTGTACAAACAAACATTTCGTTTTGCGTCAAGTCAGCGAGAAATGACAATTCAATCCACTTAATCAAAAATAACCTGAGCTGTGTCTGGTCAACCAGGTGCCATTGCTGCCGGTAAGGTCTGCGATTCGTCCTTGACGGTCTGGGTCTGCTGACTGGCGTGTTTAAATGCAGGTGTTGTCGGCATGTCAGAGATGGGACAGGACAAGGAGCGGGATTGGATAGGCAGCTTAATTCTCATCGATTCCAGCGATGGAACATGATAACGCAGTGATTTTACCAGCACATTTTAAAAATACACATCCAATGTATCTCATGGTATAATGTTTCAGGAAGGGTCAGCTGCATAACGACCTGGACTGAAGGAAGTTGCAATATTGTCAGGTTTCTGGCGGTGGCTATTGCCACCAGACACCGTACACAAGCTGCACATTTCTCGTAGTTCGGATGTGTTATCCACTACTACACGCCAACGCGTTCGTGTTAACTTCGGCCGAATATCGCGCAGAAATGAAGCTGAGATTCACGGGAGAAAACGTCACCGAATATCGCGCAGAAATGAAGCTGAGATTCACGGGAGAAAACGTCACCGAATATCGCGCAGAAATGAAGCTGAGATTCACGGGAGAAAACGTCACCGAATATCGCGCAGAAATGAAGCTGAGATTCACGGGAGAAAACGTCACCGAATATCGCGCAGAAATGAAGCTGAGATTCACGGGAGAAAACGTCACCGCTCACGGAAATAAAGACGTTGCAGAAAGGCACTCGGTCACATCGGGTCCCTTCAAGTGTAAACGCGGCACAACGTGACACAAAGCAGAGAAAAGCTAGTGCAAAATACAGGCCATTCGGCCCACAAAGTTGTGCCGAACATGTCCCTACCTTAGAAATTACTTGGCTTACCCATAACCCTCTATTTCTCTAAGCTCCATGTACCTGTCCAGGGGTCTCTGAAAAGACCCTATCGTATTCGCCTCCACTGGCAGCCCATTCTACACACTCACCACTCTCTGCGTAAAAAAAAACTTACTCCTGACATCTCCTTTGTACCTACTTCCAAGCACCTTAAACCTGTGTCCTCTTGTGGCAACCATTTCAGCGCTCGGAAAAACTCTCTGACTATCCACACGATCAATGCCTCTCATTATCTTGTACATCTCTATCAGGTCACCTCTCATCCTCTGTCGCTCCAAGGAGAAAAGGCCAATTTCACTCAACCTATTCTTATAAGGCATGCTCCCCAATCCAGGCAACATCCTTGTAAATCTCCTCTCTCGCCTCCCACAGTAGCCTGGGATACATCCCGTCCGGTCCCGGTGACTTATCCAACTTGATGCTTCCCAAAAGCTCCAGCACATCCTGATCCTTAATATCTACATTCTCAAGCTTTTCAGTTCGCTGTAAGTCATCCCTATAATCGCCGAGATCCTTTTCTCTAGTGAATATTGAAGCAAAGTACTCATTAAGTACCTCACCTATCTCCTCCGGTTTCATACAGACTTTTTCACTGTCACGCTTGACTGGTCCGATTCTCTCACGTCTGAAATTTCCATTTTCCCCAGATTAATGACATGGCAGATCTGTGAACCTGCAAGTGTGGGAAAGCAAGTGATAAACCACAACTCCTCTTGGCCCTTCATCGTGTCTGTTGTGGTTTGCAATGAACTTCTCTTAAAGCTGAACAATGTAGAAACAGCGAAACGAGCACGTTTATTCGCATCGGCCAGAGCAGTAAACTTGAACAGAAAAGCTTTTAAATCTGTGAAGCATTTGTTTAAAAGTATGCAGGTTATGTTGAGGCATATTTCGATGTCAGACAAAACGTCAGATAAGCTCAGTTGTCTCTGGAGCATCGCACAGGGAATGTCGAAGAAAAGACGTGATAAGGTAGGTTGTCCTGTCCAGCCACTGAGTACAAGCGGCACACGAGGATGTCGCTTCAGGCTCTTTGTCAGCTGAACAGAGTCCGGATTCAGATTTCACCAATCCCTTCGGCGTAGCTGCTGCAGATTCATTATCGCCTTACGGACGTGAGCATCTGTACGATGAACACTCGCTTTCTTTGGTCTCCTACGAGCGGAGCCAAGGCCCGAAGTAACCATAACCACAAGCACAGCGAGCGTTCTTCCCCAACAGCTTCGGCGTGTAACGATATCCCTGCGAAAAAAAAAATAACATCATCATGAACCTGCTGTCAGGGTCTGAGCAAGAGCGATTTCAGACCTCGGTCAGAGGTCATCTGGAACGCACCGAGTAAGCTGATTGGTGGCAGTTAGAAGTGTAATATTGCACAGTCGATGGAGAAGGATACCAGATGCGAGGCAGGGGACTTCCTGGAACGCGACAGCTAACACGGGCGTAGTTTACTTCGCAAAGGGATCCTGTGGAGCAATAAGTACAGCAGCCTCGGCTCTTAGAAGCGAATCAATGAGTGTTCAGGATCTAAATCCGGGATCAGGTTTAACATCCGTGATACTTGGACGTGACATTTGTCGTCACGGGCAGCTGTACATTGTAGCACGTAATTACAAAAGCTGTAAATCGTAGTAACAAGTATAAAAATCAACAAATAGATCTTAAAAAAATAGAGAATTAATAAACTCTTGAGGCAGGGTTTAGTAGTTCAGTGTCCATTCAGTAATCTGATTTGAGAGGGGAAGAAGCTATTCCTATAATGTTACTGCTAGTCCAGGCACAACACGGAGCAGACTGACCGGGTTTCTACTGATCAAGTCCCGCATCTCTGACCAGAGAGATAATTTCTCTGCGAATCCAGTCCCGTCACTGTCCACACGCAGAACTAAGCTGCTTGCCCACTTCCATTCTGATCCACACTGATAATGTCACTGCGACTCCAACACCATCACCAACAATGAGAATGTCTGTCTGTCTTTAAACACGGCGCTCAACGGAACTACACCACCACAGATGGTGTCCGATGATCATTGTCCCGGGTTGTTGAAAGGCAACTCGGACTACTTTCGTAAAATATTGAATTGTGAATGGCCTCTCACATGCCAGCAAATATAGCAGATGTTTGTTCAGCAAGTGAACAGTCAATGCCTCATTGGTTGCATTTCTAACACACAATCATCAAGACCAAATGATACTTTCTTCCCGCAAGGGTATCAGTAAGCAGTCAATAGACAGTAGGTGCAGGAGTAGGCCATTCGGCACTTCTAGCCAGCACCGCCATTCACTGTGATCATGGCTGATCATACACAATCAGTACCCCGTTCCTGCCCTCTCCCCATATCCCTTGACCCCGCTATCTATAAGAGCTCTCTCTAACTCGAGCTGTTGGCGGGGAACGCTCACTGTGTTTTATTGTTATCATTACATCTGGCCGTGGTTACACTCCGAGCAGGCCGGGGAAAATGAGTGTTTATCGCACATGCTCTCACACCCGTAAGACTAAAAATGAATTTGCAACACTTAGGCAGAAGTCATTTGTGATTTGAACGTTCACATTTAAATCTGAATGCTGTTCAGTTGATAAATAACCTGAAGTTACGCAATCATCTGCCTCTCGTATTCAGTTCCTGGACGTAGTGGCGCCGACAGGAGAATCTAATAATATCTTTATTTCGACATTTACTGTGCAATAGTCTATAGAGAGTTACACAACTGTGCTTCTCTGATGTTTTGTCTGACAAAGAAATACATCTTAATATAGCGTGCATACTTTTAAACAAATGTTTAACTGCTTTAAAAGCATTTTTATTTTCAAATTTATTGCGATAAACGATGCGGATAAATGTCTCATTTAACTTCTGCTACATTTCTTTTTTTTTGTAATTTGTTTTTCATTGAAGTTTATCATCAAGCAAACATTTCAGTAAGATGTATTTCAGATATTGTACATGTATACCTTATATTCATATTTGTCACAAATCACATATTAATTATCTGAGATATACACTTATAGAAAGAAGAGGAGAGAAAGAACAACCAAAATTAGAAAACTATGTACAAAGTAGGGAGTGATTGTCTTTTACAGAATATTCATTTACTTTGAAAATAAAATCAGGCCTATGAGGCGTTATGTAGTTAAACCATTTTTTCCCAGAATGAATTGTTCCAACTTTTGATTAACAGATGCTGTTATCTTCTCCCTTTTGTAAATGTCCGTTGTAATTTCCATCCATGTATTTAAAGTTGGGCTCTCCTGTGATAACCATTTCCTAGTAAGAGTCTTTTTACCAGCCACCAACAGTATATTCATTAAATATTTATTTCTTTTCAGCTGTTCTTGAGGTAGATAGCCAAAATATATGGTCTCACTCTCAAAGGGTATTTCACATTTAAAGATGCCTTGTAGGGCATTGTGTATCCCGCTTCAACAGTCTGTGATAAAGGGGCAGTCCCAAAAAATATGATAATGATTTGCATTTTGATTTCCACAATTTCTCCAGCAAACAGGGAGGTTACTATCATAATGGGATTTCTGAGAGGGTGTAATAAAATATCTTAACAAGTTTTTCTATCCGAACTCCCTCCATTTCTGTGAATTGGTACACTTCCATTGATATCTCCATTTTGTTGTCCATTCTTCCTCAGATATAATTATCCCTCCTTCCTTCTCCCATTTTGTTTTCATGTATGAAGTCGAATGTGTTTTAACACGTATACACGCTTGAAATGATTCTACTATCATTGTCTGAATTATATGCTTTTCTAAATAACTCCATCAGACATGTACTTGCCTTTGGTTCTACTTTAAACGTAGTTAAATGTATCGAAATACTGTGAGATTTTTTTATTTCCTGTTTTGTAATTCCAAGGTAAGTGATAACAGCTGGCTTATCTACATACTTGTTCCTCCGTTCCTGGGTAAACCAAGGGTTAACCCAACCCGTCATCTTTTAATGGAAAATAATTCGTGTCAATTCAAGGAAGGCTGATGACGTCCCCGGAGAGTTTCTCTCTCTGATTAATAGGAGTTGCTTTCACTCAGCTCCCCCAGTTTCAGCGAGAGCCGCCTCTCCTGTCACGGGCAGCGATCCGGAGCTGCGCAAACAGGGAGAGTGAGGACAGACTGACTCTTTCTGCCATGGATCTAAATCCGGGAAGGACAGCGTGGAATATAACAGGAAATGGGAAAAATGTCTTCTGGATGGTTCCGTCTCTTTTTGCCGATGATAATTGGACAACGGTGGATTTTCGAGTCACGCATGCTTTCGTCAGCATTCAAGTGAATTTCTTCCCCGTCCTCGCCATCATTGCTCTTCCCGGTGAGTCTCTTTCCAAAGATAAGAAACAATATTACTCTACATATTTTCCATCGCGCGTGTACTTCTCATGATAATAATTAATGGTACCCATCATCATCAACATGTGCCGTACTCTGCCGGCGCCGCGGCGACCACTTTCTCCCATTGCTATCGTGCCAATCTTTTCCCGGATAAAGTTGCTAGATCTCCTTTCAATGTATGGTACCCTGAGGATCCGTCTGTATGTCCACATCTCAAAAGCTGTCCACTACTTTTAATCAGCTGCCTTTAGGGTCCATGTTTCACAACCGTATAGGGTCACTGGCCAGACGAGCCTCTTGAAGAGATGTCAGAGATCTAACTTTCCACAGCTTGTTAGTGCCTGCTCGTGCCATTGCCAGCCTTCGTCTTATTTCCTTGTTGCATTCGTTTGTGTCTCTTACTTCTGCACTGAGCTCTATAAAGGAGGGCATTTGTTCAGTCTTGTCAGTTCCGATGTGGATGTCAGCTTGAATTGCAGTTTTGCTTATCACCGTAACTTTGGTCTTTTTGCCATTTATCAGCAATCCAAATTCAGCAGAGACTTTTGCGACATTATTGAGTAGTGCTTGTGGGTCTTCTTCTGTAGTGGCTAGCAGGACTGTGTCAGCTGCGCATCTCAAGTTACTGATGGTTCTTCCTCCTATCTTAATGCCAGTGTTGTCTGGAATCGCCAGTCTCATGATCATCTCAGTGAAGATGTTAAAAAGGTGTGGAGAGAGGATGCAGCCTTGGCGGACTCCTTTCCCATTGCAGAATGACTCAGTCTCGCCAGGTATGGTCCGAAGGATGCAGGATTGCGTAGTCTGCAGTGTTTCTTGAATAGCCACTCGGTGCGGTGCCACGCCCGAATGAATCATTGTCATCCACAGTTTGGTGTATTGGGCACAGTCAAACGCCTTTGAGTGGTCTATGAAGCAGATGTACAGGGGGGTATTGACCTCTCTCATTTTCTCCATTAGGAGCATGTTGAAGAGCTGGTCCCTGGTACGTCAGCCACTCCTGAAGCCAGCCTGTTCGAGTGCAATTTCTCTGTCTACGTGGTTCTTTAGTCTCCCAGAGACGATTAGGAGTAGAACCTTGTGATATCAATGCAACTGCAGGAGGTCCCCTTGCTTGAGAATTGGACTGGAGACAGATTTGCACCAGTCTGTTGGCCATTTGCCAGTCTTCCAGGTGGCGCAGACAATGCGGTGCAAGACGTGGGCCATCGAGGTGCCTGTTGCTTTCAGTAGTTCTGCTGGTACATTGTCTGAACCTGAATGTTGTCTTTTTAATCTTCTCGATTACTCTGGTTCATGTTTCAGTGCTGTCCGGTCAATGGCTTTGTCACGGTTTTCATCCTCGTGATTTTCACAGAGTTTCTTGTTGTACTCGAGCCACCTTTCCTCACATCTGCACCTTCTGTCGGAATTTTTCCTTCGCTATTTTTATTGCACCAATTCTTGGTGTGCAGGTCCCGGTAAGTTCCTTTACTGGAGCATAAACTATCTTGCTGTTGCCTTTGTTGGCCTCATTTTCCATGCGTTGTAGGCTTGCTTCTTTGTCAAGCCCGCAGCGTCGTTGTACTTCACGCTTCAGCTCCTTGTATTCCTCGCTTGTTGCTCCTTTCTGACCTTTCACCAATCTCTTCTTTTCCACCGCACACACCGTTTCATTTGTGATCCCTCCTGTGCCTTTGTGCTGGCGTCGCTTTGGAATGCGTTTCCCTGCTGCTGTTGTATCTCTTGTTGCGTTCCAAACTTCTTCTGGTCCGCAGTCTTCTTGTCAGTTCAGCGGGGCTTCAAAGGTGTTGCAAACCTCTATGCTGAGAGAGCTTGTTATGTCTGAGAGCTCATGTCTGACCGGTGCTCCTGCTTGTTTTATATTCTTAACCCTGAGCTTCATGACAGGACCAATGCTGCCCACACCCGCTGTTAGTTAAGCAAACCTTTGCCCCACGCACTTTGGAAATTCTCTGCCCTGTGGACCCCTGTCAAAGAACATGTGCTGGCGGTGGTGAAGATCCGGTGCAGGTTTCCGAGAATGGTCCAGGGAATAAAATGTTTGACGTACGAGTCGTGTTTGATGGCCCCGTGCCTGTTTTCGCTGGGGTTTAGGAGAATGGAGTTGGGGGATCTGAGGATGTTTGCCTATAATGGAAAGGCTCAGATGGAGCCGTCGTGCAGAGGAAACATCCAGCGGTGGGAGAGAGAGCGCAGCCTCAGGATAGATCAATCCCCCTCCCCTTAGAACAGAGCTGAGGAGGAATTTCTATTGCCGAAGGCGTTGTTTCTGTGGAATTCATTGCAACAGGCAGTTGCTGAGGCGAAATAGTTGGGCGTACTTTAAGCGGAGTGTAATTACGTCATTAACAGGGGCATCAGAATTTATGTGGAGAAGGCAAGGGAACGGTGTTTGGGAGCCGTGATCGAACGGCTTAAGGTGGTGGGCTGTGATCAGGCTGCCTCAGTTCACGCTCCGGTTTCAAAGGTCAAATTTCTGATCTGTAAACTTACTGACAGCCGTTCAACACAGCAGCCTGTCAATTGAGAAGTTAGAGCTTTACATTTATAAAGAATGCCCGCTTTCCATCCTCTCTAACCTGGTCTCAGGAATATCTGCTGTGAATCCGGCTGCTTCCTCATTTGAGTTTCCTTTGCAATCAGACGGGATTCCAACCACGCCTCCCCCCGCCAAGTATTTTCGCGGCTAACATCTACATCTACATCTTCATCTACAGTCCAGGGCCTCCCTGGATATTAACCAGGTCCCCCACCCCCCCGCTTGTAGGACCGCCGTGCGTGTCTACCAGATTGTCAAAGAGATCACTTGTATTTCGGCACCTAACAGAACTATCTCCCTCTGATAAGCTCTTGGGCTGTCATCAGACACCGTCGTTCATTCCTCACGCTTCCACATTGACTGTCGTTCCACAATACCGTGTTGCGATCGTTCTCTGACTATGAACATTTATCTTCATGTTTCTGCCCGCTCTATATCTGCGTACGGGAAAAGTTCACTTTTTTGTTGTTACCGTTTCAACAGTCACTCGGAGGCCGTAGCGGAACGGCGTCGGCATGAATCCCCACAGATTAACTGATTTCGCTGCTCAATTTCCCTCCGGTCATTTGACCAATGTCGGTCAATTTACTAACACCTTTCCAATTTTCAATTGTCCTGAAGGGAAGGAAGCGCGACTGTCTCCGCGAAAGTAATCACGAGTCCCCTGTCCGGGATCGCGCCCCACTGTGAGCGTGAAATCGGAACCCAACAGTTTTAAAATGCAGACTTCCTGACTGTGTGTGCTTTCTCTCCGGCTGCATTTGACGGTAATCAAGGACCAAGTAACAAATCTCTGCCAACATGACAGACGTCTGGAACTTCATGACGTACTGTTGCGGTGACAAATCAAGTTCATTGCCGCTGAAAGAGAAAGCATTATTGAGACTTTGATGAATAGCCTACAGATATAGAGGGGAAAGCGAATGAAGGGGTCGGTGAGCCTCGAGGTGATAATCACCCCCTCACTGTCGGCAAACGGGAAGAACGGTGCAACAATAGGGCTCTGGGCTGGTGCTCCAGCTGCAAATCCAAGCGCCCGGGGTAACGATGAGGGGCGGGAGTCTGCGTTCTATCTAAACGCGCTGGGTATCAAGGGCACTTATTTCACGACAGTCCGCAGAGTTAATGGATGACGCATCATTCAGCTGCTTTTCCCTCAACACCCCGTTCCCCAATCAGCAGCCATCGATATCCCTGATCTTCGCTTTCCGTCTCTTTGCTGATATTCGATTTAGTAGGTGGCACTGAGTTTACACTAATTTGCCAAACGGTTTAATTTTATTGACCCTGATTGTTTCCTTTGCTCGCAGTGAACCTGGTGACCATATTCATCCTGTCCCGGGGAAAGTGCGGCCTCTCCAGGGTTGTCACTTGCTACCTGGTTGCCATGGCAGCGGCGGATCTTCTGGTTCTCATCCTAGACCTGATAGCGAGCAAGATCCCGCTGATGTACATGCCATTCGACGCTTTCCTCCGCTCCATGACCAAGGGGTGCAATGTCCACGCTGCTCTGCTTTACACCGTCACCGACTGTTCCGTCTGGTTCACCGTCACCTTCACCTTTGACCGCTTTGTCGCCATTTGCTGCCGGAAGCTGAAAACAAAATATTGCACCGGGAAAACTGCGGCCGTGGTTTTGGGGACAGTGACTGCGCTCAGCTGTTTGAAGAATATTTACTGGTATTTCAGGCTGTCAGAAAAATACACGTGGGCAATCAACCCATTCATTTGTAGGGGGAGATCGCATCATTTGGGTTGGTTTGTCGTGGCTCAAATTGATCTCTTTTATTACCTCCTCACCCCTGTACTCTCATTTCTCCTGGTTCTGCTGACGAACGGCCTCACCGTCAGGCACGTCTTAGTCTCCAGCAAAGCTCGCAGGAGACTCAGGGTTCCCGGAAACGGACAGAACACCAGAGACCCGGAGATGGAGAAACGCAGGAAATCCCTGGTTTTATTGCTGATCGTCTCGGGCAATTTCATCCTGCTGTGGGCACCTTTCACTGTGTTCTCTGCGTGGAGTCGGCTGTATGATCTCACCATGTCTGTGCGTCCGCCAGCGGCGCTACGAGAGCTGGGCATCATTCTGCAGCTTCTGAGCTGCTGTACAAACACGGCCCTTTACGCCGTGACACAGACCAAGTTCAGGGAGCAGCTAAAGAATGTGGTAAAATCTCCGCTCGCTCTCCTTGTTGCGATGAAGTCGTGGCAGTTTCACCCGACCTGACACCACTAAAGTCCCATACATTGCGGGCACTTTCTCTCCCTCTGGCCCCGGCGCAATCCTTGCCCCACTCACACCTCCCAAGCAGAAATTACATCCAAAGGTCCCTTATCCAGCCACAATGCTCTTCCCTCATTCGCCGACCTATCTTCCCATCTCTCCCCCGCAGTCCCTACTGCATTTTGTCCCGTTATTCCTTTTGGCTCCGAATACATTGGTCCAGCTGCAAAACCATTCTCCTGCCAGGGGGACTGTGCTCCCGTAACAACCCGTTCATCCCCTACGCTGGCGAGGTGCTGCGAGTCCATTGAAGACTGATTTGTTGCTGCTTCCTTCACCCACGCTGAGCTCGCCAATTTCATCCACGTCGCCTACAACTTTCCACACTGCCGTCAGATCACGCTAGTCCCAGTCTGACACCTCTCTTGTCTCTCGATCTCTCTGTCCATAATTCCAGAGTGTTGTTGCGGAAAAAGAACTAACACTCGGACCCGAAGGGAGATCGCTCCAGAACGCCTTTATTGTAGCATGATATCACGGAGAGCTCAATCCCCTAAAAGCGGAGTTCCGAGACTCTGTCTGACAATGGGTCACGCTCTTATTTATATCCCACGCATACGAGAGAAAAGCAGGTAAATCAGAAGGAGGAACTTCAATGGCAGTTCTGCAGAGTAGCAAAGTTGCGGGGTATGTCCTTGAGCAGTTACACATTTATTTCAGTGTTAATTTCTCAAAAGAGTATATCAGACAGGCTAAAGCAGTATATCAGACATGTGATAATTATTAGAATTAAGAAGTACAAACGAAGCTATGTTAATCATCCTGACTGAAAGGCACAACGTCAACAGCACAGAGTACATTAGTCACAGTGGACTTTGATTTTACATTTGAAGATCAATACAGTGTCAGCTCTAGGTATTTTCCTCCACAGTTCCTTCCTTGTTGATCTTCTAGATTAACATTTCTTACTGGGGTATCTTCTCCTCCTCGTCCTCATACGGGGGGGGGTGTCGTATGCGTCGGGAAAGGGTCTTTCTCTCGCAGGGTACACCTTTTCTCCCCGCCAGCGCTCTTGGTTAGCGGTGGCTCTTACTATTCGAGGCATCACAGGGATTCTTTCAGACCCTCTTTATCAACTGACTGCTGCACACCCTTAGTACTCCACATACACACAACACCCTTAGTACTCCACATACACACAACACCCTTAGTACTCCACATACACACAACACCCTTAGTACTCCACATACACACAACACCCTTAGTACTCCACATACACACAACACCCTGTAATATATATGACTGCCACTATGAATATCCCATGCAGGATCCAGCCTCCCCAGCCGGAAAACCATCCCCGTATTCCATCCCACCAACTTGTTCCATTAGTGAAGTTTCTCATCCGGCTTCCTATTTCCTTTACTTGCTTCACCTTTTCCCATACGTGCTGGTTCAAGGTAGTAACATTTCGGAGATATCAGGTATGTACTTACAACACTCTTTCCCTATGAGGGCACGAGTGCTCTAATTCTCGGCTAATAGGATATCTAGACCCATCCGATTCTGCAATACTGTCTGCCTGATGGCAATCATTTCAGTAGTAATTACATATATCTGGGACTGAGTGTCTTCCAGAACGTCGGCGGTATTGTTAGCCAACTCCTCTAGGGTGGCCACTAATTTAATTATTTCGGTAGCCGACCGTCCCACCCCATAACGAGGAAACATTATTATACCGAATCGTTCTTCCTTGGTTATGCCTCTCTTTGCTTTATTCCAATGGGGATGTTCCTTGGGGTGATCTATAACCCTCGGGTGGGGTACCAAGTAGGCTAGATAACAACACTCACTCCATCCCTTCTGGGAGGTGGGAGTACTCATGTCCTTTCATCCCTCTTGGGGGATTGGGCTGTTCTCTGGACAGCCAGGAATAGGCTCGATTCCTACGCACCCACCGGGTCCCATTCACGGGACCAGCCCACCATGCTTTACAGAGGTAAAAGTGACGACACGGTACGTACTATTCCCCAGTTCATATGGGGTACTGATGTTATGATTACAATAACAGGTCGCATCAACCGGTGGAGGAGGAAGTGAGACCGTTAGTCCAGGGCCCAACAAAGTATAATTCCTCGGGAGAGGCCTAAGATGTCATCCCTCTAAACAGCAGAGAGAACGGGCATCCCGGCCTGAATGTTTAGGGGAGCGGGCTGACATCCCTCCCTCTTCCGAGTTCCATTTCTTTCCATCCATCGGATGGACCGATTTTCACTCACAGTGAGGGGTATAACCGTTACAGGCATCTTAGTTCTCCCGTGCTGGGGCACCTCGGCACATATCCAACATGCATTCCGTCCTGTCTACCCTGCAAAGACATTCCACAGAAACAGGAAAGTATTGCGGTGACCCCCACACACACTACCTGAATCAACCCCACCAGATATATCAGCCCTCCCAGCAAAGTCGTTTTTTTGTTGTTAGAGATTCGGTGAGAGGGTTTCAAATTTCATTTGGCTCCGTTTCCAGTGGATGGTGCCCTTTACACCTCGCTGCATGGACCCAGTCTTCTTTTCCGTCTCCCTTGAGGGCAGTTCGAGTGGTCAATAACACAGTATATGGTCCCTTCCACCTAGGAGAGAAAGAATCCTTGTCTAAGCTTTCTACATACGCCTTGTCTCCTGGGCAAAATGAGTGTAGAGGGGCACTGTACTCCCTAAGGAGCATGGGCCTGACTCACTTTCTGTACTCCCATCACTGTACTCCCATCACTGTATTCCCTAGAGGAGCATGGGCCTGACTCACTTTCTGTACTCCCATCACTGTACTCCCTAGAGGAGCATGGGCCTGACTCATTTTCTCATGCAGCTCTGAAGCTTGCTTACCTATGGCCAATGTTTGTTCATCATTCCAGAGCAGGGCCAATTCTTTCCGCACAGACTGGGGGCCTGATCCCTGTATCATTGGGCGTCCCGTGAGAACCTCGTAGGGCGTCAATCCAGTAGACCTGATTTTCCTCTTCCGTAATGCATATAACACTACAGGGAGAGACTCTGGCCAGAGTACATTATCATCCTGACACACCTTAGATAAGGCGTTCTTCAGCTCCCCGTTTACCCTCTCCTCTATTCCTGACGATTGAGGCCGGTAGGGATTATGCAATTTCCATTGGAACCCCATTATATAACCATATAACAATTACAACACGGAAACAGGCCATCTCGGCCCTTCTACTCCGTGCCGAACGCTTCCTCTCACCTACCTGCACTCAGCCCATAACTCTCCGTTCCTTTCCTGTCCATATACCCATCCAATTTTACTTTAAATGACAATACCGAACCTGCCTCTACCACTTCTACTGGAAGCTCGTTCCACACAGCTACCACTCTCTAAGTAAAGAAATTCTCCCTCGTGTTAACCCTAAAATTTTGCCCCCTAACTCTCAACTCATGTCCTCTTGTTTGAATCTCCCCTACCTACTCTCAATGGAAAAAAGCCTATCCACGTCAACTCTATCTATCCCTCTCATAATTGTAAATACGTCAGTCAAGTCCCCCCTCAACCTTCTACGCTCCAAAGAATAGAGACCTAACTTGTTCAACCTTTCACTGTAACCTGCTGAAACCCAGGTAACATTCTAGTAAATCTCCTCTGTACTCTCTGTATTTTGTTGACATCTTTCCTATAATACGGTGACCAGAACTGTACACAATACTCCAATGCCTGCTAAATTTTTAACATTACAGCCCAACTCCTATACTCAATGGTCTGATATATAAAGGCCAGCAAACCAAAAGCTTTCTTCACCACCCTATCCACATGAGATTCCACCTTCAGGGAAATATGCACCATTATTCCTAGATCACTCTGTTCTACTGCATTCTTCAATGCACTACCATTTACCATGTATGTCCTATTTTGATTAGTCCTACCAAAATGTAGTACCTCACACTTATCAGCATTAAACTCCATCTGCCATTTTTCAGACCACTCTTCTAACTGGTTTAAATCTCTCTGCAAGTGGTGTGCCTCATGGATCTGTACTGAGTCCAATATTGGACCCTGTGCAGATCCCTGAGGCACACCACTAGTCACCGGCCTCCAACCTGACAAACAGTTATCCACCACTACTCTCTGGCATCTCCCATCCAGCCACTGTTGAATCCATTTTACTACTTTAATATTAATATCTAACGATTGAACCTTCCTAACTAACCTTCCGTGCGGAACCTTGTCAAAGGCCTTACTGAAGTCCATATAGACAACATCCACTGCTTTACCCTTGTCAACTTTCCAAGTAACCTCTTCAAAAAATTCAATAAAATTTGTTAAACATGACCTTCCACGCACAAACCCATGTTGACTGTTCCTAATCAGATCCTGTCTATCCAGATAATTATATATACCATCTCTAAGAACACTTCCCATTAATTTACCCACCACTGACGTCAAACTGACAGGCCTATAATTGCTAGGTTTACTCTTAGAAACATGTTTAAACAATGGAACCACATGAGCACCAATCCTCTGGCACCATCCCCGTTTCTAACGACATTTGGAATATTTCTGTCAGAGCCCCTGCTATTTCTGCACCAACTTCCCTCAAGGTCCTAGGGAATATCCTGTCAGGATCCGGAGATTTATCCACTTTTCTATTCCTTAAAAGCACCAGTACTTTCTCCTCTTTAATCGTCATAGTTTCCATAACTTCCCTACTTGTTTCCCTTACCTTACACAATTCAATATCCTTCTCCTTTGTGAATACCAAAGAAAAGAAATTGTTCAAAATCTCCCCCATCTCTTTCAGCTCCACACATAGCTGTCCACTCTGATTCTCTAAGGGAACAATTTTATCCCTCACTATCCTTTTGCTATTAATATAACTGTAGTAACCATTCGGATTTATTTTCACCTTACTTGCCAAAGCAACCTCGTAACCCTTTGGCTTGCACCAAGTCCTTTACTATCTTTCCCGTGAAATGGGTACCCCTATTACTGCTTATCCCCATGGGTATTCCATATCTGGGTATTATTTCCTTCCACGATATTTTCACCGCTGTCCTTTTCGAGTAGGGAAGGGTTCCACCCATCGGGTGAACATGTCCACGATTACCAGCCTACACCTGTATCTCGAGACTGGGGGCATGTGCACAAAATCAATTAGCAAATTTTCGAAGGGTAATTCAGGCATTGGCAGGTGGTCATACGTGGCTCCCTCCTTCCCCGGGTTGTGCTGCTAGCAAACGGGGCAAGATCGCACCATCTTTTGAATGATCGGTGTTATCCCAGGATTGACTGTTGGTCAATCGCATTTTCCATCCCTCCTTGGCCCATATGTGCCTGCGCATCGACTAGGCAGCACAGGAGCAAACCACACACACAAAATGCTGCTGGAACACAGCAGGCCAGGCAGCGCTGTCGATGTTTCGGGCCGAGACCCCTCGTGAGGACTAACTGTAAGGAAAGATAGTAAGAGATTTGAAAGTAGTGGGGGAGGGGGAAATGCGAAATGATAGAAGACCGGAGGGGGTGGGATAAAGCTCAGAGCTGGAAAGGTGATTGGCAAAAGTGTTACAGAGCTGGAGAAGGGAGAGGATCATGGGACGGGAGGCCTCGGGAGAAAGAAAGGGGGAGGGGAGCACCAGCGGGAAATGGAGAACAGGCAGAGTGATGGGCAGAGAGAGAGAAAAAACAAACAACTAAATATGCGCAGGAGCAAAATCAGACTTCTGGGACACACTACACGCCCGTCTGGATGGAACTGAAACCCATCTTTGTCGTGGCACTGCACACGCTCCCAGCTGCGTCCCTCTTGCAGACTGGCATTTTATTGTGCTTGTTATAGGGTTCATCAGGTGCCACCATAGGGACAGGGGTTTGCTTGCAACATTGGTTCTGAGGTAGCGGCCACTCGCTCGGAAACCTCGTCTGCTAGTGCGTTTCCTTGAGAGACCTCATCGTTGGCCTTTGGCGTGGGCCCCGCACTTCACGGCGGCGAACGTTGGCAAGTGTAACCGGGGTGTGACAGGAGCCCGTGCGCCGGGAGGCAGTGAACTGCTGAGTGGCTGCAGAGTGCAAGAGCAGCATTACAGCATGGGGCACTCGCACTTCACTCCCGTGGTCGAGAACCAGCAGCAAGGACATCTCTACCATGACGGCGGCAGCAGCTACCGCACGAAGGCAGGCCGGCATGCCCAGGGTTACAGCAGGCAAGGCGGTAGAGTAGTGGGCTACTGGTCTTTTCCCTCCTCCGTGATCCTGGGTCAGGAGCCCCGTAGCGAATCCCTTGCTCTCACAGACGTTCAACTGGAAGGGACGTTTGCAATTGGGTAATCCCAGTGCGGGGGCCGCGACCACAGCGGCTTGAAGAGCCTGGAAGGCGCCTCTCTTTCCGGAGTCCATTCTACCAGCGGGGGCGCCTCCTTGGCGGCAGCAGATCTCAAGACAGCGTCATAGGTCCGACGTTCACTTATCCTTTGTCGAGAGTACCCCACTATTCCCAGGAAGGAGAGAACCTCCTCCTTGGCGGCGGTACAGAGGTCAGGGTGGCTCCGGTATCCACCAAGGCCCGTAAATGGGTGTCTCGTATTTTTAATGTTACCATAGGTTGCGTTTCGGTGTCTTGGGAAAGTGATATTGCCGACCCCTATACTGCCACCCCTGCTGGGCACTCCTGTTCTGTTGAGAATGGGTGAATATTGGGCCCTCCCTTTCTTGGGCACCCGTTGCTCGGAGAGGTTCCCCGGGTGGGGTACGAGTACACTCCCGAGCCCAGTGTCCCTTCCTCCCACTCCTGCGGCATCTCTCGTTGGACGTCTCTTTTATAGTCCCTGCTATTCCCTCTGCCATTTCTCCCAGTCCTGTCCTGCGTCCTCGGTGGTTTAGGCGCGTCGCGTGGCCCCACAAAGCGTCCCTCTCTAGCCATGGCCACTAGTGTGGTAAATATCTCAGGCCATGTTCACTAGTGTGGTAACTATCTCAGGCCAGGTCACAAAGAGTCCCACTCTAGCCATGTCCACTAGTGTGGTAACTATCTCAGGCCATGTTCACTAGTGTGGTAACTATCTCAGGCCAGGTCACAAAGAGTCCCTCTCTAGCCATGTCCACTAGTGTGGTAACTATCTCTAGCCATGTTCACTAGTGTGGTAACTATCTCAGGCCATGTTCACCAGTGTGGTAACTATCTCAGGCCACGTCACAAAGAGTCCCTCTCTAGCCATGTTCACTAGAGTGGTAACTATCTCAGGCCATGTTCACTAGTGTGGTAACTATCTCTAGCCATGTTCACTAGTGTGGTAACTATCTCAGGCCAGGTCACAAAGAGTCCCTCTCTAGCCATGTCCACCAGTGTGGTAACTCTCTAGCCATGTCCACCAGTGTGGTAACTATCTCTAGCCATGTCCACTAGTGTGGTAACTATCCCTAGCCATGTCCACTAGTGTGGTAACTCTCTAGCCATGTCCACCAGTGTGGTAACTATCTCTAGCCATGTCCACTAGTGTGGTAACTATCTCTAGCCATGTCCACTAGTGTGGTAACTATCACAGGCCACGTCACAAAGAGTCCCTCTCTAGCCATGTTCACTAGAGTGGTAACTATCTCAGGCCATGTTCACTAGTGTGGTAACTATCTCTAGCCATGCCCACTAGTGTGGTAACTATCTCTAGCCATGTTCACTAGTGTGGTAATTATCTCAGGCCAGGTCACAAAGAGTCCCTCTCTAGCCATGTCCACTAGTGTGGTAACTATCTCTAGCCATGCCCACTAGTGTGGTAACTATCTCTAGCCATGTTCACTAGTGTGGTAATTATCTCAGGCCAGGTCACAAAGAGTCCCTCTCTAGCCATGTTCACTAGTGTGGTAACTATCTCAGGCCATGTTCACTAGTGTGGTAATTATCTCAGGCCAGGTCACAAAGAGTCCCTCTCTAGCCATGTCCACCAGTGTGGTAACTATCTCTAGCCATGTCCACCAGTGTGGTAACTATCTCTAGCCATGTCCACTAGTGTGGTAACTATCTCTAGCCATGTTCACTAGTGTGGTAACTATCTCAGGCCATGTTCACTAGTGTGGTAATTATCTCAGGCCAGGTCACAAAGAGTCCCTCTCTAGCCATGTTCACTCGTGTGGTAACTATCTCTAGCCATGTCCAGCAGTGTGGTAACTATCTCTAGCCATGTCCACTAGTGTGGTAACTATCTCTAGCCATATCCACCAGTGTGGTAACTATCTCTAGCCATGTCCACTAGTGTGGTAACTATCTCTAGCCATGTTCACTAGTGTGGTAACTATAGCAGGCCAGGTCACAAAGAGTCCCTCTCTAGCCATGTCCACCAGTGTGGTAACTATCTCTAGCCATATCCACCAGTGTGGTAACTATCTCTAGCCATGTCCACTAGTGTGGTAACTATCTCTAGCCATGTTCACTAGTGTGGTAACTATCTCAGGCCAGGTCACAAAGAGTCCCTCTCTAGCCATGTCCACCAGTGTGGTAACTATCTCTAGCCATGTCCACTAGTGTGGTAACTATCTCTAGCCATGTCCACTAGTGTGGTAACTATCTCTAGCCATGTTCACTAGTGTGGTAACTATCTCTAGCCATGTCCACCAGTGTGGTAACTATCTCAGGCCAGGTCACAAAGAGTCCCTCTCTAGCCATGTTCACTAGTGTGGTAACTATCTCAGGCCAGGTCACAAAGAGTCCCTCTCTAGCCATGTCCACCAGTGTGGTAACTATCTCTAGCCATGTCCACTAGTGTGGTAACTATCTCTAGCCATGTTCACTAGTGTGGTAACTATCTCAGGCCAGGTCACAAAGAGTCCCTCTCTAGCCATGTCCACCAGTGTGGTAACTATCTCTAGCCATGTCCACTAGTGTGGTAACTATCTCTAGCCATGTCCACTAGTGTGGTAACTATCTCTAGCCATGTTCACTAGTGTGGTAACTATCTCTAGCCATGTCCACCAGTGTGGTAACTATCTCAGGCCAGGTCACAAAGAGTCCCTCTCTAGCCATGTTCACTAGTGTGGTAACTATCTCAAGCCATGTTCACTAGTGTGGTAACTATCTCAGGCCAGGTCACAAAGAGTCCCTCTCTAGCCATGTCCACTAGTGTGGTAACTATCTCAGGCCATGTTCACTAGTGTGGTAACTATCTCAGGCCAGGTCACAAAGAGTCCCTCTCTAGCCATGTCCACTAGTGTGGTAACTATCTCTAGCCATGTCCGCTAGTGTGGTAACTATCTCTAGCCATGTTCACTAGAGTGGTAACTATCTCAGGCCAGGTCACAAAGAGTCCCTCTCTAGCCATGTCCACTAGTGTGGTAACTATCTCTAGCCATGTTCACTAGTGTGGTAACTATCTCAGGCCATGTTCACTAGTGTGGTAATTATCTCAGGCCAGGTCACAAAGAGTCCCTCTCTAGCCATGTCCACTAGTGTGGTAACTATCTCTAGCCATGCCCACTAGTGTGGTAACTATCTCTAGCCATGTTCACTAGTGTGGTAACTATCTCAGGCCATGTTCACTAGTGTGGTAATTATCTCAGGCCAGGTCACAAAGAGTCCCTCTCTAGCCATGTCCACTAGTGTGGTAACTATCTCTAGCCATGCCCACTAGTGTGGTAACTATCTCTAGCCATGTTCACTAGTGTGGTAACTATCTCAGGCCATGTTCACTAGTGTGGTAATTATCTCAGGCCAGGTCACAAAGAGTCCCTCTCTAGCCATGTCCACTAGTGTGGTAACTATCTCTAGCCATGCCCACTAGTGTGGTAACTATCTCTAGCCATGTTCACTAGTGTGGTAATTATCTCAGGCCAGGTCACAAAGAGTCCCTCTCTAGCCATGTTCACTAGTGTGGTAATTATCTCAGGCCAGGTCACAAAGAGTCCCTCTCTAGCCATGTTCACTAGTGTGGTAACTATCTCTAGCCATGTCCACCAGTGTGGTAACTATCTCTAGCCATGTCCACCAGTGTGGTAACTATCTCAGGCCAGGTCACAAAGAGTCCCTCTCTAGCCATGTTCACTAGTGTGGTAACTATCTCTAGCCATGTCCACCAGTGTGGTAACTATCTCTAGCCATGTCCACCAGTGTGGTAACTATCTCAGGCCAGGTCACAAAGAGTCCCTCTCTAGCCATGTTCACTAGTGTGGTAACTCTCTCAGGCCAGGTCATCGTTTGCCAGTTTAGATCACGCAGCTTAAAAATCTGCGCCTGCTTGGGAAGCATGCAATTGAGGAGGGTCTGGATAGTTCCCCTCCAGCAGAACTCCTGTGTATTCTCCCCAAGTGTTCCTGAAATCAGGAGGCCCCTCATCCTTCCGTTGCAGTCATCGAGTACCTTCCCCTGGATCGACGTGGCGCTGGGCTGCTGCCATGATGGCTTCTTTCCCCCTGATTATCGTCACGTCGCCAGTCACCATTCTCCCGGGTGGGGCTTGTACAGTGTCTTTTAGCGCAGCCCGAGAGCTGCCGTATGCACTTTTTTTTAAGTCCGCAATTCGCCCAGGAGTGGTTTATAAATTTCACACATTTGCTCCAGCCAATTTCGGCACGTTGCTGGCCGTTGGGTGGGGATAGGCGCCTCGGCCACCATTGTCCTATCCTCGGCTGGGGCCCATGGTTTCAGGGTGGCGGTTTATCCCATCATTATTTTCGGTGCTTAGTGAGCTGCGTGGGAAGTGGACGAGTCAGCCGAGGGCCTTGCTCCGGATCTGCACAGGAGATCTGGGTACCCTATCTGCAGGATCTCCTCTTACTCCTGGTCGGGTTCCGGTGGACCCTCCTGAACCTCGGCCGCGGGCACCAGCGGTTCCGTGGCCCCCGTTCTGCTGTCGCCAAGCAGTAAACACCTCTATTATTTCATCCATCATTCCGTCCGGTCCGATATCGGGACCGTGATCCCGTCTCTTGGCTGGTACCATCTGGGGTATCTGGGGGTATAGATGAAAGTGAGTTAGTGTCGTTGGCTGAGGCATAGCAGGATAGGGTGGTGGAGCAACCCGGGTGCCGTCGGAGGGGCAGCCTTCCCCGGTGTCTTTTCTGTTTTGAGGGTTGGTGCCTCTTTGCCACCTCCACCCATTTCTCAAAGTAGCCCATCAAACACCCGAAAACCCAATTAAAGTCCCCGTTCCCGTTAGCTACTTCGTCCCACCAGGTTTGTATTAACAGAATCTTGAAAGATCCCCCATACGGCCAATCTCCCTGCGACCCACCATACGCTGCTGAAAGTCACTGCATACCGATCATCTCCGGTTTCTTTTATGACCGTGTCCGCTCGGGATCCCGGAGGGGCCAGCGGGTCTCCTACCTTTTGTCGGGCTTTCTTTACCGTTTTTATTCGTTTGTTGGCCCTTTTGCTAGTTCTCAGGACTCCCAGCGCCTTTATTCTCTCGGCAGGGAGCAGCTTTTGCCGCTCGACTGCTGGCACTTCCCATCGTTCTGTAGACAGAACAGAGTTACGATGCTCGTTCAGAAGCAATTTACAGCGCTCACCGGTGTAAACGAATTCCGTGAGAGGTCCCTCCGTATCCCCAATTCTTTGGTAGCTACCTCCTGAGTCCCCCTTTCAGCTAGAACTGTCGGCCCCCCACTTCCAGCTAGGGCCTCTACTGTTCGACCCGCCCCCACCCTTTCAGGTAGGGCATCAGAAAAACTACGGCCGTCCGTCATTCAGCTAGGATGCAAGTGCCTTTCCTAACTTGGAAAGTCCCCTTTTCCCTCCTGGGTTCTTTTTGGGTTCCTGCTAGGCCGTCCGCCTCATCTGTCCTTCCCAACTTGAAAGGGTGTGGAGCGTTTTATGAGGATCCCATCTTCGTCGCCATTTGTTGTTGTGGAAAAAAGAACTAGCACTCGGACCCGGAGGGAGATCGCTTCAGGACGCCTTTATTGTAGCATGATATCACGGAGAGCTCAATCCCCTAAAAGCGGAGTTCCGAGACTCTGTCTGACAATGGGTCACGCTCTTATTTATATCCCACGCATACGAGAGAAAAGCAGGTAAATCAGAAGGAGGAACTTCAATGGCAGTTCTGCAGAGTAGCAAAGTTGTGGGGTATGTCCTTGAGCAGTTACACATTTATTTCAGTGTTAGTTTCACAAAAGAGTATATCAGACAGGCTAAAAGAGTATATCAGACATGTGATCATTCTTATAACAAAGAACTACAAACATAGTTATATTAATCATCCTGACTGAAAGGCACAATGTCATCTGCACACAGTACATTCGTCACAGTGGACTTTGATTGTACATTTGAAGACCATTAACCCTTCCTTGCCCAATACAGTGTCAGCTCTGGGCACAGAGACAAGTTATCAAACAAACATATTTTACAAAGCCAAGCCACTGACTCTCAGAGTTAACTTGACGATACCTCCTGCCGCACGGACCCTCGTACAAGTGCCATTCCATGCTATCACTTCCTTGGATCCAAATTTCCTCTCAAGACATTTTACAATAAACGTAGATTCCCTTCCACCACGGTCGATGTTGCCATCACCATTCTCTGTTGCACTTCCCGCAGGTAACATCACTCCATCCCACCCAGATTAATAAAGAAGATTAGGTCTCGCTGTCCTCAGGCAACACGCCACGAGACCTAGTATATAATGTAATATAATATAGCTATAATATCCTCCTGGTTAAAAGGAATATTGGAATCAATAAAAATAGAAACATCTCTAATTTTACTTTGAGAATTTGCATGCAACTGAGGATCCTTCCAAAATTTAAAAAATCGATTTTTATCACATAACCTAATATGCCTCTCTTGTGCAAAGATTATATATGTTGGAATCGATTAATATCTTTAAATGCTTTATTGCTCTTAATGGGATAATTCAAACCACGAACATTCCAACCTAAAACATGTAACTGTTTAAATATCATCAGGAGTCTTAATATCTAAAAAAAAGGTAGTTAGACAAATATCAGGATAAGGTAGTCGAGAATGCCGGAGATAAACAGCAATAATAATAATTTGCGTACACTCCAGAATTCCATAATGGCGATAAAAAATAAGAAAAGATAAAGGGAAAAATACCACCCAACCTACAAAGCCCAGAAATAAGTCGATATGAATTGACGCAAGCCCAAAAAAATGCATGAAAAGCAATTATAAATTCCACCTGCCTGAATAAAAGATAAAAATGAAAAACGTAATCTCTATCTCCCTCTTCCGGATATAGAACTCATTACAGTCGATATACAGTTGATTATAACTGAGCTAATGAAAACAGTTATTAGAGATGACCTTCGGTTATGAAAATAACCTTCATAATATTAGATAAGGAATAAAACCACGTCCAAAAAAATTCTTGAAATATTTGCTCAGAAGAAATACAATCGCCATCTTTAAAATATCAAATCTACCTTTAAAGCGTAAAGAAACCCGGATAATCACTTAAAAATTCTTAACAAAAGCTTACGAAGCAAAAAAAAAACAATTAGTTCATTTAAATGCTGCAAACAGAAAAAAAATTGGAGATGGTTCAAAGTTATCTACAGTCTTTCTACAGTTCCTTCGCTGTGACTTTTGAGGTTAAAACGATCCAAACCAGTCTATTTCAGAGGTAAAAGTACATTTTAAGGTAAAGACTTTCTTTTGCCATCAAATCTTCCGATTTCATCACTCCTTACGTCGCGAAACAATCAAACAGTCGTAAATCCTTCAAACTTCAGGCTTCTGACTCGTTGGGGAGAAAATTAATCAAAATACGAACACCAGAATTTTTGACGAAAAGTCTTAATTTAGGCGGGCATTGAAGAGATGGACACAACTGACTTTGATAAGCCGCACACATAACAGCAGCGAATCCAGAACGTTCCTGAACAATTTCACGTGGAAAATCTTCGAAGAAGCGAACCTCAGAGCCTTGAAACTGAAACAACCTTTGTTTTCTAGCAAGCTTAATAATGCGTCTTTGTCTCTGAAACGAAGAAAACGCACAACCACATGTCGGTTTTTACCTTGACCCAAGGAATTTAAGGAGCCGATTCTATGAGCCATTTCGATCTCCGGGGGTTGTAGGCAAGCCTCCGGAAATAGAGATTGAAACGGTTTAGCAAAATAATCCAGTGTGTCGGCGGATTCTGATTTCTCTTTTTATCCAACAATTCGAATATTGTTCCGACGAGAGCGGGCCTCCAAATCCACGATCCTTTGTTGAGCCTTTTCCAAACGAGAAGGATGTTCAACCGCATTTCGACTAATCTCTTTAAGATCGAGGCTCAAAGAGTCATTTTTTTTCCTCCAAGGGAAGAAATCTTTCTTTCAGTTGAGTTAATTCGGCAACGACATAGCTGATTTGAGACTGTAATCTATTTACCCAGGGTGGTTCCTCTGAAGGCTTGTCGGCCTTCTTAACCTTACCGTTACCAGCTTCGGGATGTTTTTTAGAGCTTCTTAGGTTAGACATGATTATAACTGTCGTTGTACAGGATCCGACTCGATAAAGTTGAAATTTCGGAGTTTAAGTCGGAAAAGGGAGAGACTGAAGGCGGACGGAAAGAAATTGTGTCTTACATGTCTGAGTGCCTGAGCAAAGTGAGTGGCTGATCAAGTGGACCTGTCTCACTATGGAGTCCGTCACACTCAGATTCTCCTGCTCTCTCATTGGGTTTGATCGACTGAAGTAGTGTCCACGGATCTGCTGCCGTGGGTTATCAAGATGAATGGCCCAGTGAAATTAATCCATCAACGGGGCCGCTCTGCCAGCGGTTGCTAGGTTACCCATTGCTTAATTGCCCATGTGAAACATTCCACGCTCCCATCAGATGCTGAGCTTCCAGAAGTTAAATTGGTGAATTGGTGAATCCGTCGGCAACTGGAGTGGATCATAAAACCATAAGGCCGTAAGATACAGGAGCAGAATTAGGCATCTCGGCCCATCGAGTCTGCTCCACCATTTCATCACGGGTGATCTAATTTTACTCTCGGCCCCAACCTCCTGCCTTCTCCCTGTGTCATTTCATGTCCTGACCAATAAAGAATCTATCAACCTCCAAAGAATTGCCTTCCACAGCTGCCTGTGGCAAAGAATTCTGCAGATTCTCTGGCTAAATAAATTCCTGCTCGTCATTCTAAAAGGACAGCCCACTATTCTGTGTCCTCTGGTCAGACTCTCTCACCAAAGGAAACATCCTCTCCATATCCACTCTATCAGAGCCCTTCACCATTCGATAGGTTTCAATGAAGTCACCATTCGTTCTCCTGAACTCGACTGAATACAGTCACAAAACCATCAAACATTCTTCACATGACAAGCTGCTCCATCTTGGAATCATTCCCGTGAACCTCCTCTGAACCCTCTCAGCACATCCTGTCTAAGATGAGGTGCCGAAAACTGCTCACAATACTCCAAGTCAGGCCTCACTAACGCTGTGTAAAGTCTCAGCATTGCATCCTTGCTTTTATGCTCGAGTCGTCTTGAAATGAATGCTAACATCGCATTTCCCTTCCTCACCACAGACTCAAACTGCAGATTAACCTTTACGGAATCCTGCACAAGGACTCCCAAGTCCCTTTGCACCTCAGTTTTTGTATTCTCTCTCCACTTAGAGAATAGCCAACCCTTTCATTTCTTCTACCGAAGTGCAAGACCATACA